>NC_056731.1:1893754299-1894054299 GCF_019279795.1 Protopterus annectens | reverse complement strand
AGCTATACAGCAACATGACAAACAAGATCGGAGGTAACAGGGAGCAGAGCATTCTGGGTAGGACCTTGGCTCAAGAATTTTTGGCCGACGTGAGCTTGATATTGGCCGGCTCAGTTTCGGGGATGGAACCGATAACCCATCAGTAAGGAATGAACGAAGATTAACATCAGATTGTATGTTTTGCTATGTACTCCTATTCATATATGGCATAAATGCATGAAGTCATGTATACAATTTTTCATATTACTAGTAAAGTAAACGTTATTTTATTTATTTTTATTGTAGAGCTTTTCTCCTCGGGTCTCCACTGAAAATGGGCCACCAGCCCAACCCGGTTAATAAAAGACAAATAAATAAAATAAAACAAGCCATAAGGGCTTGAAGCTTGAACACCCGTCTGGCAGAAGTAAGGGCTAAGAAAAGCAGCGTCTTCCAAGAGCAATGCTGCAAGGAAGCTAAAGCTAAAGGCTCAAAAGGAGCTGGAGTCAATTTTTACAAAACAAAATTAAGATCCCAGGGAGGAGGAACAGGCTTTCTGGGAGGGCTAATATGAATGACGTCTTTAAAAAATTGTTTAGCTTCAAATCTAAAAGCTAAAGGAGGAGATAAAGACAGGCAGAGATCGCTGATAAGTGGGCCTTAACAGAAGAATAAAGCAAACCAGCAGTGAGCAATTCACACAGAAGAGAGAACCAAAGGAACATCTTCCAAAAGTGGATCCAGGTTACGAGAAAGACACCAAATTGAAAACCTCTTCCATTTGGATAACTAGGATTTCCTAGTAATTGGTGTTCTGGCCTCCTGCAGGACCCTAAGCACATCCTGAGAAAAAAGGTCTCTGTGGAATCACATTCTATCATCCACTGTGTCAGCTGAAGAGTGGAAAAGTGGGGATGGATGAAAGATCTTATCTTGTGTGAGTAGGTTCACCCTGTGAGGTAAAGTGATGATTGCCCTTGGCTAAATGCAGAACAAGAGGGAACCAGTGCCATTTCGCCCAAAAGTGAGTCACCAACAAGATTTTGGGGAGTCCTGTTGAATTTTGAACTGGAGTTTTGGAATGACAGGAAGGGGACAGAAAGCATAGAGAAACATCCCCTTCCAAGAAAAAGATAGGGCACCCACCTTCCAAACCAGAGGACCTGGGACTCTGGCACAAGAGAGAGGAAACTGTTCAAAGGGAAGACAAAAAAGATCTATTGGAGGAGTACCCTACTGGTGGACAATATCCAGAAACACAATCCTGTGAACTACCAATTTGTGGGAATGAATCAAGGACCTGCTCAGAGGGTATGCCACAATATTTTTACCTAATGGAATGTAAACTGCCTGAAGAGTCGCTTGATACTGGATAGCAATTTCCCACACCAGGACTGTCAACTGGCAAAGATAAGATCTTGTCCCCACCTGTTTGTTTACATACCACATCACTGTGGTACTGTGTCTAAATGCCTTGAGAGGTCCCAGGGAGAAGAGGATAAAAAGCCTGAAGAGAGCAGAAGACCTTATTTCTTTGACACTGACGTACCCTTTCTGTTGAAGAGATGACCAAACACTCTGCATTTTAGGGAGCCAAATACCTCTGCTCATCCCACGTCTGAAGCATCTGTGAACAGCTACTGAGAGGGAAGAGAGGGATGCAAGTAGAGCCCTGGATTTAGACAATTGCTGAATCCACCACTGAAGTTCCTTCTTGAGACAAGGCAGAAGAGGAATTACAAATTTGAGGGGATGAGCATGCTGAAGCCAAACAGAGATCAGAAATCAGTGAAACTTTCTCATGTGTAGATTGGTCAGAGGGAGCAAAGGAATAGTGGAGACCATGAACCCCAGAGCTCTCAGAGATTCTCTGGCAGTTATAGAGGCCAGAGGAAGCAAAGTTTGAAAAAAGGAAATGAGAGTTAAGGTCTTTGGGGGAGGCAGGGATGCCAGCATAGACACAGTCTGGATCCTGCACCCCAGAAAAACATGGTCCTGAGAAGGAGTCAGAAAAGACTTTTTGAAGTTTATTGTGAACCCCAGGCATTGCAGAAGGGAAATGGCAAAATTAAGATTTTGCAACAAGATCTCTGGAGCGGATGCCTGAAACAGAAGGTCATCCAAGTAAGGAAAGACTTGGATCTCCTAAAGCCAGCAAAAAAGCAATCACAGGAGTGAAACATTTGGTGAATACCTGTGGTGTAGTAGCAAGGCCAAAGGGCAAAGCAGAGCCTTGAAAATGCAAAGAAGCACCAGACAAATGTAAAAACTTCAATTGCGCACCGCTATTGGAGGAGCACTGACTAAAACTCTGATCTGTGACATATAACAATAAGTAGACTTTTTTTTTGCTTATTTTTACTAGTTATTGGTTATTCTAGATATTTATAGCAATTTTATTGTCTGCTGCATACTTTATTACTGTATTTTATAGCTATTGGCTCACTGCCTGTAGTGTTTTCTGCCTGAAAAGTTTCCATATTTAAGATTGTGTTTCTGGGCCTAGTTGTTTGCTAGAGGCTGTGTTCTCAGCTTATTTTCAAGGCCATCTTAGTTAGCAAAGACCATCTCCCACTACAGTGAGAGTGTAGCGTTTGTGGTCATTGCTGGCTGGGGTTGCCAGATCTACAGCTTGGAGAAAGCACCTCATTGGTTCTTTTTACATTTTTTTAAAGTTGTTTCAGGTTTCAACTTTCTGTTACTTAAGAAGTTAACTTGAGTGTTTTCTGCCATTCCACACAGAGCTATTGGAGAAGGAGCACTGACTAAAACTCTGATCTGTGATATATAACAATAAGTAGACTTTTTTTTTGCTTATTTTTACAAGTTATTGGTTATTCTAGATATTTATAGCACTTTTATTGTCTGCTGCATACATTATTACTGTATTTTATAGCTATTGGCTCACTGCCTGAAGTGTTTTCTGCCTGAAGTGATTTCTGTAGTGTGTTCTGACTAGAGAGCTCTCCCCCCTCCCTCCCTATTGGTATTGTGTTTACACCTGCTGGCCTTGCAGTTGCCCTCCCCTACTCTACATTTGATCTTGGACACTCCTCCCAGTCTAGTGTCATTAGCTCATTCTACCCAATACAGAGAGAACATCTGAGAAGGCCAACCCACTTAGGTTCTTTCCTTCTGTTCCTCCTTTCTCCCTTTCTAAAAAAATACTATCTTGTTTGCTTGTTTCCTGCCTTTCCTAGCTAGTATAGTCCTAGTGTTCTGACTGCGCTTCTCAAACATTTTGGAAATATAGAGTACATTTTAGTGCATTTATTAAAATTGTATTTGCCTTAATATTGCTACAACTTCAAGTGCACTAGGTTGCACTGCATCTGAATTGTTTTAGTGTTGTTTTAGCTGCTTTTCTGCATATACAGACTTTACTGTATATGTAAACTAGCTACTTATTCTACTGTAGTAATGCCTCTTAAATCGTTTTTCAGTTGTGCACTTGCCTTGCTTCATTTAAAAAGTTTTAAATTGGTAATTTTGTAGAGCTTTAGTTGCATTTACTGTTTAGGGCTACACACTCAAGTGCGATAGCCTTTTCTGTGTTTATTTACTGTATTATTGCATTGTTTAGCTTGTTTTAATGAACAAAAAAAAAATACTATATTGTTTGCTCGTTTCCTGCCTTTCCTAGCTAGTATAGTCCAGATTCCAGGCTTTGCTGGTTTCAGGACTTTATTTTCTGTGTTCAGAGCTATCCACACCTTGCTGTGGTACAGGGAAGTCCTACTGCTTACCAGTGGGAGTGGTGAGCTATGTACTGCCTATTTAACACTAAAGGAGTGGTTTCCAGCTCTGAAATTGTAATTTTATTAGTCATTTTGGGCTGAGTTCTATCGCTTTCAACTTTCTGGCTTAAAAACATGTGTGTTTGCATCGTGTAGCACCGTGGGGCTACGGTTAAACTATTCCAGGTGCCAGAAAGTCTGCTCTTCAAATTTTCCCTTAGAACTAGCTGGTTTCACAGTAGCAGCATTAAAATCTGAAGCCCGATGACTAGCACTTGCTCTAGAACCTGCTGGAAAGCACTAGGAAGCCTAAAACTGATACAAGCACTCGACTCTCCTTGTTAATAAGGAGAAATTAATCGTAGACACTAAACAGCCTATAATTGCAAAGTACCTTGCAAAGGTAAGAGAAAACCGCTCTTGTACTTTACAGAAAAAGCACCTAAACAGGCATGTCCAAGGGTCAGCTTCCAGTAATTTCTCCTGTCCACTTGGTGAATCTGGGCATACTGAGGTAATGCAGCAACTGCCTCATGTACACAGACAACACCCCCCTCCTACCATCCAACACTACAACCTGCGAGAGATGCACTTACATTGCCAAACTGGAAGCAAAGTTGTCTCCGGCCAAGATTCTGCTACACAGTCAAGAGGAGAAGGTTAACACCTGCATTACAATTCAAGCAACATATAGCCCTTCAAAACCTATACCATCAACACCCACACATAGCAACACTAAACCCACATATGCAGAGGCCCATAACATTAACCTGCCCAAGCAAAAAGGACCTCCGAAGCTGAAACGCAAACACCAGTCAAAACCAAAGTGACACACAGCTCACAACACCAGTGTGCTACTCAACAACAGCCCCTAAGGCAAGAAAACGCACCCAACACTTTAGTCATAGGCGACTCTATAGTCAGGCACATTGATGTCCCACTCCCCAGGCTGAACAAGGAGAAAATTACAGTCAGCTGCCTGTTGGGTGCCAGGATCCGCCACATAACGCATGCACTCAAGTCACTCTACAACAAGTACAAATACGACTCTGTCATTGTCCATGTTGGAGTGAATGACTTGAAACGTACCTCCCTGCACTACATGGAGAGACATGGAAGAGGTCTTGGATCATGTCTCCCAGGCAGGTATGACCTTAGCCCCGAGTAGCATCCTGTCTTCTTCCAGAATACCACAGTATAAGGACAAAATTATTGACTTCAACACTTGGCTAAGCTTCTGGTGTCATTCAAAAGGGATTCAGTATCTATCTGCTTGGGACGACATGATCGACAAACCACGATGCTTTGCCAGAGATGGTCTGCACCTGTCACCCCTGGGATTCAGGTTACTGGCTAAAGCTCTTGTCACCCCTATAGTGCTTTTTTTTTAGGCAAGGTTAAAAAGACAAAACCACCACCGTAACAGATACAAGCATGCAAAATCTGAAGGTAATGCTACTCAATGCTAGAAGTCTAAACCTCAAAATGCACTCTCTCAAGGCACTCCTAAAAATGGAGAATATCGATATCTGTGCAGTAACTGAGACCTGGTTCAAGGCTCCGGAGAGCAACCCTGCAATACCAGGCTACAACTCTTACCATACTTTTTGGCCAACAAACCAAGACCGAAATACTAAAGGTGGAGGAGTGCCCATTTTCACCAAGGATATTCACACCTCCAGGCTAGCTGCCCAACACAATGCATCTGAAATTCTCCAGGTGCAACTAACACTAGGTAAGACTACAATCTTGCTACAGATCCCCCACCATGCCCAAAGATTCTCACTACACCTTTCTAAACATAATGGAAAATATTAAGATACAACCAAACACCCTAATACTGGGTAATTTCAACTACCCTGCCATTAACTGGCAAAACTACTCTGGTACCAACACCTTTTCCCAACAGTTCTTGGAATTCATAAATTCCAATGCCCTGGATCAACTAATCCATTGTCCCACCAGGGGCTCCAATATCCTAGACCTGGTCATTACCAACATGGGAGATAGATGCTCCACACCAGTGGTCACCCCCTCATTGGTCAGGTCTGACCATAAGCTAATCACCCTCGACATCCACATCCCAACTCCACCCCACCCCCAGTAAGGAAACCTCTGTAAAAAAACTTCTCCAAAGTCAACTTCATGCTTGTCAAGTCAGAAGTGACAAACTTCATGACACCCATGCGGACAGGAGCTGAAAGTTCGACTGCTGAATCCTACATTAAGGTTCTGTATGAGCCCATCCACTTGTGCATGAATTGTGCCATCCCAAATAGAACCATGACGCTCTCCTCCAAAAAAAGGAAGCCAATCTGGTGGTCCCCCTGCCATAAGCAAACTATACAACAGAAGGAAGAAACTGTTGCAGGAAAGAGGAAAATCGCAGGATGCAAAAAACTCCTTTACCAGCCTCAGTAAGAAGCTGAGATCCCTCATAAAATCCTCCAAAGCAAGTTACGAAAATAAAATTGCTAAAGATTCCAAAGACAACCACAAGACATTCTATAGTATGTCAAGAATCTAAATGACAATGCTCAGATCTGCTCTAAGCTACAACAGAATGGCATTAAATATACTGATCCCAAGGACATTGCCAATATCCTGGCAGATCGATTTACTGCCAATTTCACCCCCCTCTCACCCCCTAAAGGGCCCATCTCAATACCAAAAGATTGCCAAATTCCGGTAATCACGGCCACACAGGTAGAAACTGAACTCTCCAAAGCTAAGAATACAGCATCCATGGGACCAGATGACATCCCGGGCTGTGTACTACATGAACTACAAAATGAACTGGCACCTCACCCAAGTGTCATGTTTAATCATAACCTCACCTCAAGCTTTGTGCCCACTAAGTGGCGCACAGCTACAGTTATCCCACTCCACAAAGGGGGATCCACCTTGGTTCCTGGGAACTACCATCCCATCAGTCTGACGAGCCTGATCTGCATGGGCATGGAAAGCATTATCATGGAACTTATAAACAAAGACATTGGCAACCTTCAAACACTGGACCCCACACAGTTTGAGTTTGTGAAGGGCCAATCTTGTCTACTGAACCTGATTGACTTCTTCGAATCAGTCTCCAGAGCTGTGGATGAGGGTAAGGATGTCTACACAGCCTATCTAAACCTCGCCAAGGCCTTTGACACCATGCCCCACTCTGGAATCATAGATAAACTTACTACGCTGGGCATAAATCCCTACATCACTCGATGGGTTGCCAACTGGCTTACTGACAGAACCCAGACTGCAAAAGTAGCCAACTCCAAATCCAGCTCCAGACAGGTGACAAGTGAAGTACCTCAGGGTTCAGTCCTGGGACCGCTCTTGTTTAGCATCTACTTCTCTGAAGTACAGGCCAACACTAAGGGACTCTGGCTAACAACGTTCGCAGATGATTGCAAACTGGGAGCCATTATTGAATCCCCAAATGATGTGGATATTCTACAAAAGGGCCTTCCAGAAACAGATGCTTGGTGCCAGAACTATGGGCTCAAGCTTAATGCCAAGAAATGTATAGTTATCACCTTTGGGAAAAAACATGTACCCATGAATTACCACATAGGTGGCAGTACACTAAACACTGACAGTGTGATGAGAGACTTAGGGACACAGGTGGACAGTGGTCTCACCTTCAATAACCACATCACCACAACAGTCAGGAAATCCTTCTATGTGGCACACCTCATCACTAAGGGCTTTTCATCCAGAAAAAAGGTCATTATCCCACTGTACTCATCCCTCATTAGACCCATTATAGAGTACAAAGCTCAGCACAAACAGAATGTACCTCACAAGACATATGCAACAGCTGGAAAAGCCACAGAAATACCTCACTAAAAGAATCACAGGCTTAAAGCAGATGCCCTATGCTGACCGTCTAAAAAACTCCAGTTATACTCTGTGGCATATCGTCTACTCAGAGGTGATCTCTGCATAACATACAAGGCCATGTCAAACCCTGAGCTGCCGGACATGCTCCACTTAAAGAATCCCAATCCCTCAGAGCCACATGCTCCAGGGATCTAAACCTTGTCATCACAATGAACAAAACATGCGGGAGGGACAGGTTTCTGACCCAGAGACTCCCCCATACTCTGGAAAAGACTGCCCATACATGTCAAGCAGAGCACCTCCCTTAGCCTTCTTCAAAATAAACCTTGATAATTGGATGGGAGATAGGAAATTCACCACGGGGATCACGTCAGTCACCCTGCTAGACAGGGGTCCAGGGAAGTAAATACTGTGGGAAGAAATATCCAGTTAACTGTTATGGCTAGGCTTGTATAGGTCCTAGGGCCGATACCCTAGTACCAACCTATGAAAAGGGGATGAGTAGGGATATGGAGATAAGCATCCTTGAGATCCCGAGATAGCATATAAGCCTGAGGAAGCAAGAAAGGAAACAAAGTCTAACGGGACAACATTCAAAAAGAGGGCACCTACAGAAAAGTGTTTAGATGAGAGAGAGGTCTAGAATTGGTATCCAGGTACCCTCTCTTTCCTGGGCACTAAAAACATCCTGGAGTAAAGCCCCCTCCCCTTTTGGGATACAGGCACCTCTTGAATAGTACCGTGAGTCAAAAGATCTCGAAGCATCCCTGGAAAGGAGGACAACTGTTTGGGAGGAGGGGGGGGTTGAGGAATTCCTATAAAAGAGGGAAGAGATTTCCCGACCATAAAATACCCCTGGCGAATAATGGATAGAACCCAGGAATCCTGAGCAATCTTTAGCTACACAGCAAGACAGAGAGAGATATAAGCAGAGAGAAAGAGGAAAGTGGCTAGGAAGAATAGGACAGTCAGACAGCACCTGGTTTATCAAGAAAGGAGACTTCTGATTCACAGAAGTCTGAGTAGCCTTCACAAGAGGAGCCCACTTGCCACCCTAGGAGAAGGGTGAGACTGCTTGTGAACAAAGGCTGGCTTACTGGGGTAACTTCTCTGAAATTTAGGCACAGGAGAAACAAAAATATCTAATTTCCTGTAAAGCCTTGCCTCTATCATGAAGGGACTTAAATCAGCAACAGCTTCGCCAAACGTGTTTATCTAGACGGGCATCCATCATCTTAGTCTCAATTATCATCATTAGGAAAAGGTTAAAGCCAAAGCCAAGAATACCTCCTCATCACTGACCCAAACGCAGCAGCCTTAGAAGAAGCATCTGCTGCATCATAATTACACTTGATAAAATGACAAGTCATCTGGGAGGATGTCCCTAAAAGGGAAAGGGCAGTTGTACCTTCAGTGTCTGGAAGATCAGAAACCACCTGAGACCCCTGGGAAATCAGAGCCAACAAGTTCCTGGACATATGGGTCTGATAATTAACAGCCCTAAAAGCCAAGGTAGCAGAGGTATAGAGCTTCTTGTCTAGCCTTTCCATGTCTCTATCTTTATCAGAAGACAGTAACTTAGCAGATGGAAGCAACTGAGAAAGTTTGTCAGAAGTTAATGACACCACCAAGAGGTCAGCAGGAGAACACTTGTACAAGAATTTACAGTCTTCTGGCACCCTAAAGAACCTATCAGGTTTCTTGGGGGCAGGGAGCTGAGAATACGGAGCCTTGAGGCATTAGAAAAGGCATCCAACAAAGCAGCCAAAACAGGAGGGACAGCAAAAGGTCTGGGAGAATCATAGGTAGGTACTAGGCTATCATCCCTGGGGCCTATATAAGCCTAGCCAAAAAGGTTTCCTGGCTTTTGCCACCCAAGAAAGTTATTTTCCTGCTCCACTGTCTAGCAGAGCCACAGAAGTGATCCCCAGGGTGAATTTCTCATTTCCCATCCAACTGTCAAGATTTTTCTTAAAGAGGGCTGATGAGGAGCTTGGCTTGATATGAATGGGTAAGTCTGTTCCAGAGCATGGGATGTCTCCCTGACAGGAATCTATCCCTCCAGCATGTTCTGTTTATTGTGGTGGCAAGGTTTAGGTCCCTGGAGCATGTGGCTTCAGAGGGACTGGGGTTTCTTTAAGTGTAACATATCCAACAGATCTGGGTTTTTGAAATGGCTTTGTATGTTAGTCAGAGGTCGCCACTGAGTAGACGATAAGCGACGAAGTAGAGCTGGAGTCTTTTGAGACAGTATGCGTATGGCATCTGTTTGAGGCTGGAAATCCTCTTAGTGAGGTATTTCTGTGGCCTTTCTGGTTGTTGTAGATGTCTTGCGTGGTACATGCCAAATGGGGCGTTGCACCCTATAATGGGTCTGATGAGGGATGAGTAGATAGGAATTACCTCTTTTTTCCTGGGGGTGGACCCCTTTGTGATAAGGTGTGCCACGTAGAAGGATTTCCTGACTACTGAGGCGATGTGATTATCAAAAGGAGAGACTACTGTCCACCTGTGTCCCAAGGTCTCATTACACTTTCGATGTTTAGTAGGCTACCGCCTATGTGGTAGTTCATGGGTACAGTGTTTTTCCCAAAGGGGATGACAATGCACTTCTTGGCATTGAGCATGAGGCCATGACTTTGACATCAGGCATCAGTCTCAGTGACGCCCCTTTGTAGAATGTCCACATCAATAGGCGATTCTATTATGGCACCTAGTTTGCAGTCTGCGAACTTCGTTAGCCAAAGACCTGCTGTATTAGCCTGGACTTCTGAGAAGGAGATGCCAAACAGGAGAGGACCCAGGACTGAGCCTTGCAGTACTCCACTTGTCACTGGTCTGAAGTTGGATTTGGAGTCGGCTACTTTCACTGTATGGGTTCCGTCAGTGAACCAGTTGGCCACCCATCTTGTGGCAAAGGTATTTATGCCCAGTCTAGTGAGTTTATCTATAATCCCAGAATGGGGAGTGGTATTGAAAGCCTTGGCGAGGTCAAGATAGGCTGTGTGCACTAGCGTATACTTGTCTACGGCGCTGGTGACTGCTTCAAAGAAGTCAATCAAGTTTAGGAGACATGACCTACCTTTTACAAACCCAAACTGAGTGGGGTCCGGGGTCCAGAGTTTGGAGGTTACCTATTTTTCTTGTTTATAAGCTCCAAGGTGATACGTTCCATGGCCTTGCAGAACAGGCTCATCAAGCTAATGGGGCGGTAGTTACTGGGGTCCATGATGGTGCCCCTTTGTGGAGTGGAATAACCACTACTGTGCACCATTCAGTAGGCACAAAGCCTGAAGTGAGGCTATGATTGAACATGGTACTTAGGTGGGGTGCCAGTTCGTTCTGTAGTTCATGCAGAACGCAGCCTGGGATGTTGTCAGGCCCACGGATGCTGTGTTCTTGGCTTTGGAGAGTGCGGTCTTTACTTGTGCAGCCATGATTATACGGGCTTTGCATTCTTCTGGTATAGTGATGGGCCCTTTGGGGGTGAGGAGGGGGGGTGAAGTTTGCACTGAACCTATCTGCCAGGATGTTGGCAATATCAGTTGGTTCTGTATATCTAGTGCCATTGTGCTGTAGCTCAGAGCATATCTGAGTGTCGCCACTGAGATTCTTGACATAACTGTAGAATGCTTTGTGGTTGTCTTAAGAATTAGTGGTGACTGTATTTTCGTAACTAGCTTTGGAGAAGTTTATGAGGTATCTCAGATTCTTACTGAGGGTGACCAGGGAGTTCCTGCAATCAGGGGACTTTACTCTTTTTTGCAAAAGCTTCTTCCTTCTGTTGTAGAGTTTATGGTAGGGGACTATTAGATTGGCTTCCTTTTTTTGGAGGATAATGTCTTGGTTCTGTTGGGGATGGCACGATCCACGCACTCATGTATGTGCTTATACAGTGCATTTGTATAAGATTCAGCAGTTGTATCTCTATTTTCCGTCTATATGGGTGTCGTGAAGCTTGCCACTTCTGTCTTAAGGATAAAGTTGGCTTTGGAGAAGGTTTTTACGGTGGTTTCCTTAATGGGGGATGGGATGAGATGAGATATTGATGTCTAGGGTAATTAGCTTGTGGTCGGATCTGACCAGCGAGGAGTTGACCTTTGGCATGGAACATCAGTTGCCCATATTGGTAATGACCAGGTCCAAGATATTGCTGCCCCTGGTGAGGGTATGGACAAGGTGATCCAGGGCATTGGAATTTATGAACTGCAGACAGTGTTGAGCAAATGAGTTAGTACAGGAGTAGTTTTCCCAGTTGATGGTAGGGTGGTTGAAATCACCCATTATTAGGATATTGGGCTGTACCTTAATAATACTCAGTATATCAAGAAACATGAAGTGAGCATCCTGGGGCATGGCGGAGGGGATCTGTAACAAGCTACAGCCTGGATTGCAGTCTTGTCCAGTGCTAGCTGCACTTGGATAATTCCGGATGCATTATGCTGAGCAACTAGCCTGGAGGTGTGGATATCCTTAATGAATATGGACACACCTCCTCCTTTAGTGTTTCAGTCCAGGTTAGGTGGCCAAAAGATGTGGTATGAGTTATAGCCTGGTAATGCAGGGATGCTCTCTGGAGCCTTGAACCAGGTCTCAGTCACTGCACAGATGTCGATGTTCTCTATTTTACGGAGTGCCTCAAGTGAGTGCATTTTTTGGTTCAGACTTCTAGCATTGAGTAGCATTACCCTCAGATTTTGCTTGCTTATACCTGCTATGGTGGCGAGTTTGGCGTTTGAACCTTGCCTAAAAAAAACACTATAGGGGTAGCAAGAGCCTTAGCCAGTATCCGGAATCCCAGGGGTGACAGGTGCAGGCCATCTCTGGCAAAGCATCGTGGTCTGTCGATCATGTCATCCCAGGCAGACAGACACTGGATCCCTTTAGAATGACACCAGAAGCTTAGCCAATTGCTGAAGTCAATCATTTTGTTCTTGTATTATGGAATAATTCTGGGTGATGGCAGGATGCTACTCAGGGCAAGGGTCATACCTGCCTGTGCTACATGATCTGAGAGCTCCTCCATGTTTCTTCATACAGTCCAGGGAGGTATGTCTCAGGTCACTCACACCAACATGGACAAAGACAGTGATATATGTACTTGTTGTGGAGTGATCTGAGTGCTTGCGTTATGTGGCGGATCCTGGCACCAGACAGGCAGCTGACAGTAATTTTCTCCTTGTTTAGCCTGGTGAGTCGGACATCAGTGTGCCTCACTACACAGTCACCTATGACTAAGTGTGTTGGTTACATTGTTTTGCCTTATTGGCTGAGGTTGAGTGGCATACTGATTTTGTGGGCTGTGTCTTTTGGGTAGTGGCTGCTTGTGTTTCAACTTTGGAGGTCTCTGTTGCTTGGGCAAATTTTTGAGAGCCTCCGCGAATGTGTGTGTGTGTTTTGTGTTACTATCTGTGGGTTTAGGTGGTGTAGGTTTTGACAGACTATGTGATGAGTATGGTGTGGTGCAGATGTTTCCCTTCTCCTCTTGACTGTCTAGTACAATCTTGGCTGGAGAGAGCTTGGCTTCCAGTTTGGCTATATAAGTGCATCTCTCACAGGCTGCAGTGTTGGGTGGTAAGAGGAGAGGGTTTGTCAGTGTACATGAGGCAATTGCTACATTGCCCCAAGATGCCCAGATTCATCAGGTGGACAGGGGAAAATACCAGGAGCTGACCCTTAGACATGCCTGGATAGGTGCTTATTAATTTAAGTACTGAAAACTGTTTTCCTCCTAACAAGTGAGGAATGTTGAGTGCTGCAGTAATTTGTAGATTATTTAGAGCTTGCAATGAGTTTTGAACAAGTGCTGAGCAGAAGGAAACAGTTTTGAGTGCTAAAACAAGAAAACTGGCTAGCTCTAAGGGAAAATTAGAAGAGCAGACTTTCTGGCACCGGGAATAGTTTAACCCTAATTAAACAGCGCTATGCGATGCGCAAAACCACTAAAACACAACTTTTTAAACAGAAAGATGAAAGGGATAGAAATCGCCCAAAATGGCCAGTAAAAACTACAGATTCTGAGCTGAAACCACTCCTCCAGCGACAGATAGGCTGCTGATGAACACAGAAGCTTCCTTCTATCTTAGTAAGGTCTTGGCAACACAAACTACAAAACAGCCCAAAATTCAGCCGAGAATAGTCATCATAGTTGAGAAAGATGCTCCTGCTCCAAAAAAGCTTTGACAAAAATCCCAGGACCCTATTGACTGGTGCTGAATATAAATTGAGGTTACTCTCTGTAGCCCATTTTAAAAATTTTTGCCATCTGCTGAAGTACAATCGTCTATTCGAAGGTTTGTGGGAGGTTAGAACACTTCATTGAACTGGGGAAGTGAGAGAAGAATGCCTGGCAATCACTGGAACTGGAAAAGCCATGCAGTGAGCTTGGGATCTTGAAGATTCAGATGAACTAGTCTATCCTGATGGGACAATAGACCTGGAGCACGGTCCATCGTCCAAGTCTTCCAAATTAGATGAGGCCAGAGAAAATAGGCAGCAACCCTGCTGAATATCAGTCTATCCATGAAACTGCTGCATAATTTAATAGGTGAAACATCTCATGCAGCAAAGTTGGCAACTGTTGTTAGGTATCATTCCTGATTCAAGCACTGGAGCTGCAAAAAAAATATTTCAAAGCTTATTTTACTATCATCCCTTATGAAGGCCGTTCATCTTTTAGGAGACAAGTGAAAAAAGCTGGAAAATAGTGAGCAAGAAGGGGTGATGCTACTGTTAGGGTAATATTTTCCACCCATTAGCAAACTTATTTCTCAGGACCACAGCACTGCATATAATCTGTGCTTTAAGAAAGCCCTTTATGCAACATTTCCAACAGAAATCAGTGTAGTCATGGAGGTTTCCAAAATGTATGCCAGCCTAGAGACAAAGGTGGTCCACAGCACCACAAGATCACATGACGTTACTAGGCTGTATTTTCTGTAGTACTCTTTCTGAGGACAGCTTGTGCTTCTTTAACCTCTGCCTAATTCTTAAGGTGAGATTATGGGGATGCCATCCATCCACCTCTTTTAAACAGCTTTACCACAAATACAGTTTATATGTTAGCACTGCGGTGGTGGTGCTGCGGTAGCGTTGTCGCCTCACAGTAAGACGTTGTCACGTTCGATTCTCAACTAGAGTGTCTTCTGTGTGGAGACATGCGTGAATGGGCGTACCTTCGTTGAAGGTTGTGCGTCAGGGATGGCAACTCAGCACGTAAAAATCTACTGCCAATTATTAGCGGACCGGAGTTCTGCTGTGGCGACCCCTTACCGGGAAAAGCCGAAAGAGACAACAACAATGAAAGCAACTTTGGAAGGTTTACAGAGAGAAAAAAAGATGTGCATTTATTTAATATAAACTGTAAGGACAGGTTTATTAAATGGTAGCTTTATATTAGATGTATTACATAGTGTGTGTGCGCTATAACAGGAGTTGATATGACTGTGTACTGTACCGACTAAGTGCTAGAGAAAAGTTGCAGTGAGCACAAAAAGTTACTACCATTACAGATATTACTAATTCTTAAGTGTTACCACATTGCGTACACTGTAGTTAGCAGGAAGTCTAGATTTCCAGTTTTGTAGTACTGCTTCAGATCGGTCGCTTACAGGCCTCTATAGCATCATCAAAATAACATTTTTCAAACCCTGATTCAGACCTTGCGGTAATTTCTCTGATGAAGCTACCTTCTGTCAAATGCTTTATGACAGCTAACCCTACTCCTGACAAAGATGGGGAAGCTTTTGATAGGTTTTGGAAGAAAGTTGATACTTCTTCCACCTTAGCCTTCAGGACATTGAACTGTCAAGCTCACATATCAAAGTTTTTCAGGTTTCTTCTGACAATATGAGAAAGTTAATTGCTGATCCCCTTTATTCAGAGAGTAAGACATGTCTGAATTCATTATCTTCAGTGTCTCAGGTAACCAAACATTCTTATGAGACTGACAAAGCTGTTTCATGGTCAGCTGCCACTGGCTCAGTGATGAGATTTGCCTGGATATGCTCTCAGAGTTTACTGGACAATGTAAATGCTGAGCTCCTGAATACTCCTCTGGATAAAGGGTGGCCGTTCCTCTGTTGATATCCTTAAAGAATCTGATGAAAGGAAGAAAATCAGTTCAAGAGCTTACTTGGATTTTTCAGCCTTCCATAACAAAACACAACATGCTTTTTCCTTCTAGTTCAGGTTATTTTACAGGAAACAGAATAAACGATCCCAGCAAGGCACAAACAAATTTTCAGTAAGCAATGTCAGGGAGTTTCAAAAACGAAAGGGCAGTCTTTTCAAAACCAAAGAATCTAAAAAAGCAGATATCCCCAATCATGTTTTACCTCCTTCCCACCCTGGCATTCTAGTAAAATTTTCGCAAAGCACAAGTCTTCACCTCCTTCTGTGGCACCAGATGTTATGACAACTGGGTCCTGAGACCCACTCAAAAAGGCTTCAGCAGGCAGAGGGATTCTCCTCCTCCTTTTCAAGGGATTCCTCTGCATCCATCCAAACAAACCTCTCAGTTTCCTCCTATCCTAGTGAAAATGCTGTCTCGGTGGGTATGGAATGTGCCCCCTTGCCACCAGATAAAGTAGAAAAAGTTTTATATTCAAGAATCACTGTGGTGCCAAAGGAAAGAAGGAACTTGGAGACCTGTCTTAACCTTTAGCTCAGACTCTCAAAATTCAAAATGTTTTCTCTATAGTATGTTACTCGTTATTTCTCCTCTTAGTTTTCTATTAACTTTGGATTTAAATGATGCTCATCATCACATTCTCGTATTTCATATGGTGTCTGCATTTTTCAGTGTTTGCTTTACATCTTCAGTTCTCTGCCTTACCCTTTAGATTGTCAATAGCTTCTAGAGTGTTCATAAGTGCCTGGTTTCTGCAATAGTACACTGCAAATTACAGGGCATTCACATTTTCCATATTTAAATGACTGACATATTTTTGCAGTTTATTTTACAAGATCTCAATGATTTCTGGCTTAGGTTAAAAAAAAAAAAAGATCAATCTTGGATTTCAATTATAAATCTTCTCTCATTACAACTCACAAGACAGCATTTCTGGGAGGACTATTGGATACACCCATCATGCTAACTTTTCTCCCCAAGACAAAGTGGAATGTTACCGGAACAGTTTCTGATATTTTCTAACCAAAATCTAACATCTGCCAAGGAATACCTCAGGAATCTATGTTTCACAGTCTCTACATTTCTCATGAATCCTTTTGCTTGACTTTATATGCGAAAGACTTAATGGTTCATCATATCAGTTTGGACCTAACATCAGCACACCCTATGCTTTCAGATCCCAGTGCTGAGATTTGAAAACAGAGAGTTGCTCTGGTGGGTTAATCAGTTGACTCTCAACCCAGGTTTCCCTTTTGCCCTTCCAGCCCTACTTTGTCTGTAACTGCAGATGCCTCAGACTTTGCCTGGGGAGCTGCAGCAAAGGGAATAAACGCTCAGGGTTTGTGGTTCAAACATGACAGATTAAAGCACATAAATGTAAAAGAAATAATTGTATTAAATGCTCTCAAATCTGTGAACCATATTTGGATTCCAGGCCTTTTACTAGTAATTGCAGACATCACCACAGTGAAGTGGTACATAAATGGGGAGTGGTTAGATCTTGCCCCCTTTGCAAAGTACTCATGGCAGCCTAGGAACTAGCAACTCATTGCAGTCTGATGCTCCAGGCTACTTGCATTTCATCAGAGCAAAATGTTCTAGCAGAGAAGCTAAGCAGGACCAAAACCAACACTCACCCCCACCACAGGAATGGAAGTTGCACCCAAGGGTCTTGCAGGAATTCATCCAACTGTGGGGAACACCTCAAGTAGATCTTTGCATCCATTCACAAGACAATTAAAAAAAAATCTGCTCCAGGACTCCTTGCACAAATGACTGGAAGACAGATGCATTTTTATTCACATGAATGTGGATGCCCCTGTATGCATTTCCACCCTTTACTACTATAACCAGGGTTCTACTAAAGATTCAGGACGACTCTCCAGGGATGATGTTAGTAATTCCCTTTTGGCTCTCCATTCTTCTCAAATTGACCAAGGCAATGACCACAAGCTCCCTCACAGGATGGACTTGCACAGGACAGGGTTTACCTGATGCACCTCAACCTTCAATTTCAACTTACTGCTTGGATGATAGAATTTTAATACCTTCAGGCACCTGTTTTCTGATGACATGCAGCTGGTTTTAAAGTAGGCTAAGAAACCTGCCACTAGAAAATCATATTCAACTAAGTGAAAAAGATTTTCTAGTTGGTGCCAAAGCAAGAACATTTTAAGACCCAGATTCCACTGATTCAAGAGCATTTACGAAATATATTATCCTTTGGTATTTCTTACTCTCCTGTCAAGTTTCACGTCTCAGCTACATATGCTTGTCTGCCCATTGATCCCCCTTTTTTGCTCAGCCTCAGATTAGACAGTTTTTGAAAGGTGTGTTACATAAAGACAGGTATCTCATTATTGTGATCTTAATTTTTTTTACTGGAGAAACTAATATGCTTTCCTTTTGAACCTCCTCATGAGGTTGATATGAAGTTCTCATATTAGAAAACTATGTTGCTTGTTGTTCTAACTTCGACAAGAAAAGTATCTGAGGTACAAACTCTCATGGCCATTCAATGTCATCTCATATTTCACAAACATAGGGTAATTTTAGGTATAAATGAAGAATTTGTTCTCAAATTGGTTTTAAAGTTTATGTTGAGCAAAGCTATTCATCTCACTGTTTTTATCCAGATCCAACAAATCGGGGAGAAATACTACTTCACACACTGGATGTCCACAGGCAACTGGGAAACTACATTCATAGCATAAAAACCTTCAGATATTCTAAACTGTTTCTTTCTAATGAAGTTAAGAAAAAGGAACAATCCATGTCAAAACACTAAATGGTTGCCCCATGCTACTGTTTACATCTTTCACCAGAACAGTGAGTGAAAAAAGTTACGTCTTACCATAACATTCCATCTGTGTGGTCAGATCTTCACTTATCCTTGACTGTGGGTTCAATTCTGTAACTCAGAACCGACTTGGCTATTATTCCAGCTTGCGCCCACCAAAAACTCTCGAGCTCACCTCTACCCATAATGCTCCTCACAAGATTACCTGAGATTGAGTTTGCATAAAAAAGTGACAGACAGGAAATAACAGACAAGAGACCATATCTGTATTCTTAAAAAGGAAAACCCAATCGTTTGGGAAAGATCTGTTCCACTAAGAAACCGAAGGGCAGGGGGAAGGAGGGTGAGGATGTCAAAGATAAGTGAAGATTGACAACACAGGTGGAATGTTATGGTAAAACAACTTCTTTATCTGATGTTGTCAATCTTCACTTAATCCTTGACTGTGGGACAGAATCCCCAGCTACCCAACTCTTGGGAGGTCTCAGAATAATATTCTTGAGCACCATCGAGACAAATGATGCTTGTCCCCTAGAGACCAGAACCACCAGCTTTGCAAGGAGTAACAAAGGTATGCGGGGATGCCCACATAGTAACTGCACATATATATTGTCTATAGAAGTTCGCGAATGAAAGACTGCAGAAATGGCTACTGCCCTTGTTGAATGTGCTTTAATAGGTCCTGGTAGTTGTACTTTCCTTTTGTTACAAATGAAAGTTATACAGTCCTTAAGCCATTTAGCCAGAGTAACTTTAGAAACTGGTTTGCTCATAGCAGTAGCAGCAGCAGAGAAAAACAAACAACTGATCCAATTTTCTGATTTCCATGGTCTGTGAAGGTAAACGCAATTGTCTATACATATCTAGTAAATGGAGACAATATTCACCATTGTTTGAGAAGCTGGGGATGAAAACTGGAAGTTGTATAGTCTGGTTGATATTGGTTTGACACCATCTTTGGCAGAAAAGAAGAATTTGTTTTCAAGGAAACCCTGTCTTTATGGAAAATTAGGTAAGGACGTTTGCAAGATAAGGCTTGTAGCTCAGATATCCTCGTGACAGAAGTAATAGCAATCAAAAATAAGGTTTTCCAGGACAAATACTTCAGACTGCAATTTGCAAATGGTTCAAATGGGGAATTAATTACAGACTGAAGTACCACATTCAAGTCCCAAGGCGCAGACGGGTCTTTGTATGGGGATCTAAGTATTAAAGTTCCTTTCAGAAAGGCTTTACAAAGTTTGTGGGACATTAGCGTTGTCTCATTTAGACCCTTATGAAAGTCTGAAATTGCAGCTAGATGTAGTTGCATAGTCGAGAAAGATGCTCCTGCTCCAAAAAAGCTTTGACAAAAATCCCAGGACCCTATTGACTGGTGCTGAATATAGATTGAGGTTACTCTCTGTAGCCCATTTTAAAAATTTTTGCCATCTGCTGAAGTACAATCGTCTATTCGAAGGTTTGTGGGAGGTTAGAACACTTCATTGAACTGGGGAAGTGAGAGAAGAATGCCTGGCAATCACTGGAACTGGAAAAGCCATGCAGTGAGCTTGGGATCTTGAAGATTCAGATGAACTAGTCTATCCTGATGGGACAATAGACCTGGAGCACGGTCCATCGTTCAAGTCTTCCAAATTAGATGAGGCCAGAGAAAAGGAAACTATATCTGTTGAGGCCAGAATGGGGCAATGAGAATTATTCTGTTCTTTGACCTGTTGGCTTTTCTTTAGAAACTGGGATAAGAGAGGAATCAGGGGAAAGGCATATAACAGACTGGGGAGCCAATCGTGAAGGAGAGCATCTCTCGGTGACTCCCCCATAGGGGGGATTAGGGCAAAGTAGCTGCTGCACTTATTCATAAGGGAAGCAGAGAGATCGCAGCAGGACTGGCCCCATTGGTGGAATATCCTTTTCTCCACCAATGGATTGAGAGACCAGTCATAAGGCATTAGGATGGTCCTGCTCAATTTATCCTCAATTATGTTGGAGCTCCCTGGAATATGTAATACAAAAAAACAGGAGTACAAGGCGACAGAACAGAATCCACATAGACTAATCTCCGTACTGAACCAAAATGCACAGAAAGCAGTATACACTTCACCAGGCTGAGCCAAAGTACAAAACAGGCAGTTTTCACTTCACCGATTAACAAAAACAGTTATATATATATATATATATATATATAGACACAAGGCAATCCTCATTCGATGCAAAAAGTAGATTTATTCAACAAATGAATAAGAAATGGCAAGCGCTTTCACCTGACTGGGCTTCTTCAAGCCAATATAAAGCAACACTTATAAAGGAAACTATTTATACTGTAGAAAGTTAACAATTTCCTGTTTCCCAATTAATTAATTAACAATTAAAAAATAAAAAGCTAGTAGTTCTTGATTATTGCATACTCATTATTTAACATCATAAACATTATAAAGCTAATCCTATACCTCTAAAAATATATTTAAAAATATAACTAAACTAAAAATACATGACAACATTATTAAAATACTTAAATAATGCAAACCTGTCATATACAAAATAAATAACATTTATATATATTAAAACTAAATCCTAATTCGCCTGCCTTTTAACATAGGTCTAACGGGTACTCTATCGTTCAGACCTGGCTCCTTGTCTGCCCTCAACCTAACAATCCATTTGGCTTCACACTGCTCAGTAAAATTGATCACATCACCCCTTCTTATTGAGGGTGAATTCACTTGTATAGCAAGAAACTTAAAGACATGCTGTTCAGATGTCTCCATGACACGCTTGGAAAGGGCATTTCTATCAGATCTAATGCGAATGTTGTACACATGCTCTCTAACCCTGTCCCGAATCCTTCTGTCTGTCTTGCCCACATAAAAAGCTGGGCAAGTCGTACAGCGAGCTAAATAAACTATATGCTCCATATTATAATTGGTGTCAGCATAAAAATGGTAGCACTGTTGACTCACAGGGTGTACAAAAGTTGCAGTGCTATCTATAAAGCAACAAAAATTACATTTCCTGCAAGGTCTGGTAATGGATTTAAACTTGTATACATCATGATTATTTCCATTGGGGTAACATAAAATCCTATGGAGGTTCATACGATTCTTATAAACAAACCTGGGCGTATCACCCACAATGTAACGAATCACTGGGTCAACAGTAAGAATGCCCCAATGCTTAAAGCAGATGTTTCTAATCTCATTAACATCCTGTGTGTAATAAATAGAGACCCTAGTACTATCCTTAAGTTTCATTGTCCTCTCTACTACACTATCACTGCGTGTTGTCATAGCATCCCTGCTCATAAAATATGGTGCTGCCCGATCTCGCCTCAGTGCGTCCACTCCACTGAAGCCCTCTTTGATCTCTTCTATACTATAAGCCCTATCAAGCAACTGGTCATGGAGATTTGTCAACTCATTATGAAAACCAAGTTCGGTAGGATTAAGGCGGGAAACCCACATTGCATGTCCTTTCACTATATTCCTAAAAACAAAATTAGGATACATGCTGCCCCTGTGTAATAAAGAATTTCTATAACATGACTTGCGATAGACCCCCATGTTCAATAGTTCACATGGAAGTCTCTCAATAAATACATCCAAGAATGAAATTGATGCCAGTGAAGCACTCATGGTAAATTTTAGGTATGGTACCAAGGAATTAACCTGTCCTAGAAAATTATCCAGGTCCTGTTTATTTGCTGTCCACACCATAAAAAGGTTATCTACAAACCGTATGTAAAACCTAACATATTTCTTAAAGCTCTCCAGTTTAAATAGACTACACCTCTCCCAATCTGCCATCACCAGATTGGCATAGCTATTGGCACAAGAAGTGCCCATAGCTAGGCCATCTTTCTGAATGTAAATCTTATTATTAAATGTGAAAATATTGTGGGTCAACACTATATTCAATAGCCCACACAGGGTGTCTATAGAAGATGCTAAAAATTTGAATCTAATTCCAAACACCTGCGTACACATTCAACACCTTCATGGTTGGGAATCATAGTAAATAATGATTGAACGTCCAAGGTGACTAGCCAGTATGGTAGGTCTACAGGTAAAGATGACATATTATCATATAACATCAAAAGAAATTGTTTCGTATCTTTTAAGATGTGACCATATGTATCAATAACTGGTCTAAGTCTACTTTCCAAATACAGGGAGATGGGCTCAGTTGGCCAACCTCGCCCTGCAACAATGGGTCTCATCGGTGGATGGGAAGGATGTTTATGGATTTTGGGCATACCCTGTACACTTGGTATTAATGGATTTTTAACCAGAAAGAATCCATATAACTGGTCATTAATCATCCCATTACTAACTAAGCCCATTAGGGAGTTGGAAACTTCATTAATACACTTGACTTGCCCAGCTTTTTATGTGGGCAAGACAGATAGAAGGCTTCGGGACAGGGTTAGAAAGCATGTATACAACATTCGCATTAGATCTGATAGGAATGCCCTTTCCAAGCATGTCATGGAGGCATCTGAACAGCATGTCTTTAAGTTTCTTGCTATACAAGTGAATTCACCCTCAATAAGAAGGGGTGATGTGATCAATTTTACTGAGCAGTGTGAAGCCAAATGGATTGCTAGGTTGAGGGCAGACAAGGAGCCAGGTCTGAACGATAGAGTACCTGTTAGACCTATGTTAAAAGGCAGGCGAATTAGGATTTAGTTTTAATATATATAAATATGTTATTTATTTTGTATATGACAGGTTTGCATTATTTACGTATTTTAATAATATTGTCATGTATTTTTAGTTTAGTTATATTTTTAAATATATTTTTAGAGGTAAAGGATTAGCTTTATAATGTTTATGATGTTAAATAATGAGTATGCAATGATCAAGAACTACTAGCTTTTTAATTTTTAATTGTTGATTAATTAATTGGGAAACAGGAAATTATGTTAACTTTCTACAGTATAAATTATTTCTTTTAAAAGTGTTGCTTTATATTGGCTTGAAGAAGCCCAGTCGGGTGAAAGCGCTTGCCATTTCTTATTCATTTGTTGAATAAATCTACTTTTTGCATAGAATGAGGATTGCCTTGTGCCTATATATAAGAGACTTTTTGTTAATCAGTGAAGTGAAAACTGCCTGTTTTGTACTTTGGCTCAGCCTTGTGAAGTGTATACTGCTTGCTGTGCGTTTTGGTTCAGTACGGAGATTAGTCTATGTGGATTCTGTTCTGTCGCCTTGTACTCCTGGTTTTTTGTATTATTGTTTTCGTATTTTTGTACAGGAGTTCTCACATTTGGGTAGCGGTTTTTGATTTATTCCCTGGAATATGTGCTGCAGTTAGAACGTGCTCAGAAGAAATTGTCCATTGCCATATCCTGAGTGCTTCTTGATAAAGAGGATAAGATCTGGTTCCCCCTTGTTTGTGGATGTATCAGACTACTGACATGTCTGTATGAATCGCAATTGTTCCAAAGGGGAGATTTTCTTGAAATGCTCACAACGCTAACAGTACTACCCTCATCTCTAAAACACTGATGTACAAATTGGCCTCCAGCTGGGATCAAGTGCCTTGGATGGTCTTTCCTAGACAATGCCCACCCAACCCTATCTGGGACGCATCTGTGGTCACTATGGCTTGGGGATGAGGAGGGACAAAGGGCCTGCTTGACAAAGTTTCATTGGAATGACGACACCAACTCAGGTCTCTCTCGCATAAATTGGTGACCATTACCAGAAAGAGGAACAAGTTTGAAGAAGTTTCTTACCTATAACAGTAGATGCCTGGTGACAGCAGTAATTTGCCAGTCTTCTAGGTATGGAAACACCCAGAATCCCTGCAGTCTGAAATGGGCTCCTACCACTGCCATGCATTTGGTGAACATACTGGGGCTGTGGTGAGACCAAAGGGCAGTGTTCTGAACTGATAATGACTGGCTCCCAGCTGGAAGTGCAGGAATCTTCTGGAGCACGAGTCCATTTTTATGTGATAATACACATCCTGAAGACCTACTTGAGCACATCCAACCGTCTTTTCCTAAGAACAAGTATAGACTGAAGTATGACCATTTGGAATTTGGTTTGTTGAAATGACTTGTTCAATTGACTGAGGTCCAGAATCCGTTTCCAGTCCCCTGTTTTCTTTGGCACTAAAGAATCTTGAGTAAACTCCGGATCCTATCTGGTCTGGTAGGACTGCTTGGATGACCTTTTTGAATTTCTAATACTGCTGCATTCCATGTGACTGGGTGGAACTTCTGGGATTCTTTTTGACTCTGTTTTTTTCCTTTTTCTTTTTTCTTGGAAAATGGGATATTGCAAGCTCTGGTTACAATCCTCTGCACCCAATTGTCTATTATTATCCTTAGCAAGACAGGTAGGTGCAGGGATAATCGTCCCCTGACTGCCTCCAGAGTACAGCATTCGGGCCACCATTCAGGAGTGCTGACAGGAGTTACCAGGGAAAGAATTCCTGAAAACCTCAGCCTCCAGGATGGCATCTTCCATTGTAACTCTCCCCTCTGCCCCCAGGGGGAAGTCGTTGCCATGTGAGTCATGGAAAGGTCCTTGGGATTTTTTGAACCACAGTTTCCCCACTTCTCTGGTTCCTGGAGTAAGACCGTTGAGTTGTGGAAAAGCATACGCTGTCAGAAAGGGTCTTTCCATCCTTCTCACATCTGGTAAGGGCCTCTAACTTTGATGCCAAAAAGGCATGTCCCATCAAATGGCGCTTTGACGAAAGATGACTTGAATGGCTCTGCAAATTCACATAAGCACATCTAGGTGTCTCTCCTTGTGGCTACTCCAGAACACGCTGCCCTTGTCGTCCCTTCGGCTGCTTGCGCAATAAGCCTCATGGATGAGTTGCATATCGAATCAAGGGTTGTTAGCTGAGAAGCTTTGTCTTGAGCCCCTTCAGCTACTGCTCCTGTTAAGAGTACCTGATAGCTCCTTTACCAAAGTTTATTGAAGTCTCATGAAATGTGCCATATAGTTCAAGGACCTGAGCATGAAAGTTGATGAAGCATATACATGCTTCCCAAATCTATCCATCATCCTAGAATCTTTATTAGGAGGATGGAGATTAGGACCTTCGTCAGCAAGTTCCTTTCTGGTGGCTGCTGCTACCACAATGACATCTACTGGTATCCCCTGAGGAGATGATAAAATCCGAACTGGTCTCTTAGGAATTGTCTCAATGGAATCAGGTATCTTCCAAGCCTGCTGCACAATCAATTTAATCAGATTGTCAGCAGGTGGAGAGAGCAAAGAGGTTGAAGGTCAGACACGGAAAGCCTCTAGGTATACAGATTCCTCTGAGGAAGGCTGAAGGCAAGTCCAGCCACCACTCAGTTTTCGAATTTCTAAAATGTCTCCAAAGGAGACATCTTTGGGGGGTTGACTGAGGAACCTTCCCCTTCACTGAAATTGGTATCTTCTGTGCATGACTCTTCAGGGGAGTCTAAGTGCTTCCTCTAGCAGTTCCTCTTCAGGTGTACCTCTTCGATGGAATGGGCAGGAGAGGTGTCTGAAGAGGACATGACCACTATGGTTGGATCCTGAGGCTTCTGTGCCCACTGTCCCAGGGCAGAGGCTGGGGGAAGCTCTGGGCAAGGGGCAGGGCTGTTGGTCCAACAAAAGTGGTATCGACTAAGCTCGCAGTGGACAAGGTCCTCTCCACAGCCTGGAAGGCAGGCTCCCCCCTCTCCATAGAGAAATGGGAGCCGGGAACTAAAATAGACTCCTACAGAACCATGGTCCCAATCCTGTGAGGAGGCTACCTCCAAAGCCAGTGTTGAGCTAATGTGTGCTGAAGCCTCGAAGAGCACGGACGGCTCCGACAATGTCAGATTGGAACCATGCTCCCCGTAACCGGCAGGGAAGCTGGGACCCTGGGAGGTCTCCAGTTCCGTCAACATTGAAGACCTCAAGGCAGTTGTCAGTGCTGGAGAAGTAGCTCTGACTAGCACAGAGACGGTCGAAGCCGGAACTATCGGCACCAGGAATTCCGATGGCTGAGTTGGAGTCAGAGGAGGAACAGTAACTGGTGTAGAAATAGTTAAAGTTGCAGAGCCAGATAGGCTAGGAACCGTGGAAGAGAACAATCCCCTTGCTGCCAAGAGATGGTCCACCAGTCTCAAAATATCAGACTCCATAAGGCTCTTGGTGGAATGGACCAAAGAGACCAATAGGGACCGGGGTTTCTCCAGGAAGGGGCTTGGAGGTTGGTCTGCAAAAGTGTCTATTGATGGTGAATAATTTGTACGTGGCACATCCTTAAATGTGAATTCCTTCTGTTACAAAGCTGCTGGAATGGAGGAAATAGAAAGTTTCGAGGTTTGGTCCAAAACAGTAGTGAGTGCTGAAACTGTCGGGGCAGAGGTAGGCACCAACGGCACCGATGGTTAAATCAGTTTCCTAGTCGGTTCCACTGAAACTTTGGGAACCAGGGAAGTCAACCATTTTGAGAAGTGGTGTCGATGATACTGTCAGCACCAAGCTGCTCTTCTTCTCAGACTGTTCATGCTTGGATGAGGAGGAGGAGACCTTACATCCATTTTTGATTTGGCAGAACCAGGTATGGCCTCAATGATGCTGAATTTAATAAGGCCTTTAAGAATAAGTTTGTTTTTTCTCTCTTAACGGCCTGGTGACTGAAGCCATGACAGATGGTACAGTCTTCTTGAAGGTGCACTGAACCCAAACAATAGACACAAAGTGCGCCCATCACAGTTAGGAAGCTTGTGATCACACTCCTGGCATCTCTTGAAGCTAGAAGAACCTGTACGTTTTTCAGCCATTGCAAGGAAACAAAACATACAGAAATAAGAGCGAGTTTTTTTTAAATCAGAGAGAAAAGAATCATACCAACAATGGTACGAAAAGGTTTACCCAACGGTAATGGAAAAGAAAAAGCAGAAAGAGTAGAAGGGTACCAGTGATGGTAGAAAGAAAATACCTTAATGGTAAAGCGAAAGGAGGGAAAAAATACCAACGATGGTATGAAAGGAAAACATCTGCTTGTGTTAGGAAAAAAGGAAGGTGGTAATCGAGGAGCTGGGTAAATGAAAGACAAGAAATCACTAGTAGTGATATTTTTCATTAAAACATTTGAACAGATTTAGCTTGCTCGAGAGCTGTTTTGATAAACGAATCTCTCACTTAAAGCAGCAAACGAGATCTGGGGTAATCTTGTGAGGAGCCTTATGGGTAGAACTAAGCTTGAGAGTTTTAGGAGGGCACGAGCTAGAATAACGGCCATATCAGTTCGGACATATGGAACCGAACCCACACTCAAGAATTAAGTGAAGATTTACAACATCAGGTCATTTTATTTCTTTAAGCTGCTTTATCACGAGGTAACTAAGGTAAGCAACATGGGGGGTTATATTCTTCAGTTTGTTACTTTCATTGGTGGCCAGTAGAAGCTCCCTAACAAACAAACTCTTGTCAGTGTGCATTTGGGTGTTGGTGTGTTAGCGTAACTGTGAGAGGGAGATGAAAGTTGTGCTCTTAGCCTAATGCTAGATCCTTGTTGTCTTGTTCTGTCTAGCTCAACAAATGGGTTATCAGATCGGAATGAATCAGACCTCAGCACCTCTTTCAACAGTTTGTATCCAGGATTCAGGCTCCTCTCTGACCCATAATTCCCTCTTGTGCCAAGAATACCTCAGACAGAGTCTGCCTGCTTGTACCTAATACTTCATCTAATGGACACAAAACAGATCGACTGACCTATGAAAATGACATGGATGAGGTCCACACGGGTCAAGGGCCATTATATGACAATTTAGGAAGGGGGACTGCAGAAGGGAATGTTGAGCTTGATGGAACAAGACAATTCGGATGTAGCATTATAGTAAATATACAATTTTCGTATCGGGTGTTGCATTTTCCGTTCGACATAGCAGATGGGACAAAGCAGGATAATGATCAAATCTTCAGTGGTTTTGCTTGACAGGGGCACTGGGAACCAACTTTGGGTGGCATGATCCCAGGGAATCTTCTTGGGCTAGGCTTATATCGGCTCCAGGGCCGTTAGCCTAGTACACACCTATGAACCTATAAATGGGGACCTAGGGTGGGTAATGGATCGGGACCTGCCCCCCATTCCAATGTCCCACTACTTGGCTATTTCTCCCCAGTTACCATAAAACACTGTTCAAACCTGTCAGTGTACATACTATTTTCTTCGTTACTTCTACAATGATGACAAATACTTGGATTTAATTTAAAACTTTATTGAAACCGCATTAAAACCCACAGTCATAGAAAATGCATCTGGCCAGTGGAAGATTAAGCTTACCTTTGGGCTGTTTTCCAACTATGGGCCCCTTGCACACATTTATAGCACCATGCATACATGCGTTATTTGACTCACCTTCCTGATTGCATTAAATTACATTCTTTATATAACACAGCACAAGATGTTAATGCACGTTTTAAACTTGCAGTTACGAACATTTTTCCAGTACGCAATGAAACAAAACATAAGAAACAATAACAACTACCCATTTCAAAACATTTCAACCATAAAAGCCCACTGAGGCTTCTGTCATTACAAACCACCAATATCAGTCAGTATGTACAATCTCTTCTAAAGTAAAAGTCATCTGAGTAACTCCACATTAAAGAGAACTGTAACTAATAGAGATTGCTGCTGGCAAACATCATTGTATTTCAGTGTTTCATCTACAAATTCTGTGCCTGCTGCCCTTGAAGAATAAACTGCCTATGCTACATTAAAATAATGGTGTGCTGGCAATATTGCAATAGGGAATGGTTGGCAAAACCAACACCATGTTCACAGTTACTAGGCATGTCATCCAAAGCAGGGCATTTGAGTGCAGCACTCCCATCCCCCCTTATGGTGAATAAGTAGTGTCAGCAATCATTGACCTGTTATGGGAAAGGAACCCACAACCTTCTACACCAAAAGCAAATGTGCCACTCATTGCACCACTGATGCTTAAGACAGCTTTGAAACTCTGACAATGACAGTCTATAATCCTCAGTGATCAACAAAAATAAAATTAAATTAAATGAGACCTGGCAGTTGGTGTGGAGGTTTAAAGCACTTGACTGCCTTTATTAAGGTTCAGGGTTTGACTTTGAGCAGTCACTTAACTAGACAATGCCCCCTAACTGGGGCATTTTTACACACACACACACACACACACACACACACACACACACACACACACACACACACACACACACACTGCTCTAAGGGAAAGAGCAGCTGTGCACTCACCAGAACTAATCAATGCATATCCAGTCCTGGTGTTTTTCTTCACCCTCGCAAATATTAGTCACCCCAATCCTATTACTCTGCATCTCCCCCGCAGACTGCTTCTACTTAAATCTCCTGTGCGGGTTTAAATGATGTTAGGATGTTCTCCTAATGAGGAGGTTTCTGGGGCTTATGGAATTTATGACTTAAGGAAGTTCTCCCACAGGTTCTTACTGTTTGCTGTGTTTACAGAAGGATCCACAAGATTCTGCAAGATTTTTTTGTTTGTTTCTATAGCAAAGCTGCTCCCTCAGCCAAAATCAGCCCCCCAGCCAATACAGGCCCAAGGCAGCTGTCTAGGCTGCCTAGTGCTGGATCCAACTCTAAGATGGGACAGGTTCCTCACCTACCAGAAAAACCCTGGAAGGACTCATGAAAGGATATTTTGATGTATGGTGGAGCAAAATGATGCAAAGGATCTGAATTTCACATCTACATTACAAAGCGACACAAAAGTATGACCAGTTGACCAAGTAGCTATAATAAAATCTCATCTGTCGGTATTCTACCAAAGTAAGCAAAGGCAGCTACCACTCTAGATGAGTGGGCCTTGTGCTTATTTAGTAATGTTACTCCCATTTCCTTACAAACAAAGATAATGCACTCTTACAGCCACCTAGATAAAGCAACTTCAGAAACTCCTAGACACAATTTGGCTTTTGAAAAGGAGAGAAAAATCTAATCAGTTTTCCCAACGTATTTGTTGTGATTCATGCAAAATCTCAGTTGATGACGAAAATCCATTAAATGTAAAGTATAATCCCCTTCTGAAAAATTTGGGAAGAAAATTGGCAGGTTAATAGTCTGGTTAAAATTTGCTTCTGAGGCCACTTTAAGAAGAAAGTGAGGATTGGTTGGTAGTGAGATCCTATTCTTATGAAAAGTCAGGCAAGGAAGTCAGCAGAACAATGCCTGCAGCATGAGATCCCTTTTAGCTGAAAATAACTGCCACTAGAGAAGCTTTTTCCAAGAAATAAATTTTAGTTCTGAGAATACTGGCTCAGAGAGTGACCTAGTTAGGGCTTAAAGCATCTCAGCAATATCCTGTGCAGGAACTGGATCTGTGAATGGAAGTCTGAGAAGGAAAGTTCTCCTCAAAAAGGTCATGGAGACTTTCAAAGAGGCAACAGAAGTTTGATTTTGCTTCATGTGAAAGTTGTATATGACTGCTAATTGCACTTTGATCGCTGAGAAGCTAAACGCTTTCTGAAACAAGCTTGCTAAGAAGTCCAAAATAGAAGGTAATGGTGCTGAAAAAGGGTCCAAACCTTTTGAAGCCCAAATAGCACACGTTTTCCATTTGATAAACATCCTTGTGCTAGGTTTCTGTGCTGAGGACAAAATATGCATATGTTAACTCAAGTAGATGGTCTGGTCTCTCTGTCAATCACTGGAACTAGAGGAACCATGCAGTCAATTTCAGGGTCTTTGTGTGTTGGTGACACTGTCCGGACAGGTGTAGTAGATGGTCTGGATGTAGAGCTCCAGCACTTAATGAGGGTGTTTCAGATAAGCCCAGAGAAAAGGGAACAAAACGGTCCAGGCCAAAAGGGTGCAGTTAAGTGTCCCTGTTGCCTTACAACTCATCACTTTCTGAAGAAACTTAGTAATGAGTAGAAAGGGTGAAAATGCATACAAGAGACCCAGGAGTTAATTTGTGGACTACAGCATCCCTCCATGACTGGCCCTCTTGGGGGATCATGGCAAAGCTGCTGCTGCACTTGGCATTCAGGTGGGAAGAGAAAAGCTCACAGTAAGGTTAGCCCCACTGACTGAAAATCACTGTTACCACTGACTGACTGAGGGACCACTCATGAGGCAGAACAGACCTGCTCAGCTTGTTCGCCAGAACACTGGAAGTCCCTGGCGTGTGAGCTGTCACCAGAAGGGTGGAGAATACATTACTCACTGCCACACTCTCATGGCTTCCCTGTATAACAGGTATACATGGGTTCCCCATTACTTTTTGATATAGCAGATCATTGCCATGTAGGTCTGTCTGTGTATGGATATCACACCCTTAGGGAGGAAATACTGGAATGCCTGCAGGATGTTGATGTGAAGCCTGGCCTCTGTTGTTGACCATGTGCTTTTAATCATCCTCCTTTTGTAATGCCCATCCACCCCAGAAGGGAGGTGTCGTCATGAGTAGACTGAAAGGTCAAAATCATGCAACTGCCAGGGAGGTCAACCACCAACAAATAAGGTTCTTGCAAACTTATGTGGGGTGCACTGGGAAATGAAGGGGTTGGTGTAACATAGACAACGGTATGGGAAGTGTCCACTGCAGAACTGTCATGTAAAATCTTGCCTGGGGTATATATGTGACAGATGCAGCCATCAGCCCCAACAAACATAAGATCACTCTTGCCGAGAGCCTTGGATGAAACAGGACCTTGGAAACTATTTGATGCAAGGATAAGACTCTCGATTCTGGAAGCCTGGAATTTGTGATGCTGAATCCAGGTGACACCCTATGAACTCTATTGTCTGTGTCACATGGATTTTGGTTAGAGTGATTTTTACTCCCAAGTAAGGAGGTAAATGGAGAAATAAGTCTTTGCAGTGGATAAACAGATCCTTAGTGGATGCTAAGAAGAGCCATATGTCTAAGTAGTGGAATACTGGGAACCCTTGCAGTCTTAGATAGCCTGCAACAACTTTAATGCATTTTGTAAACACCCTGGGGGCTGTGGTGAGGCAAAACAACAGTGCCCTGAATTGAAAAAGACTAGATCCCTGCTATATCACCTGGACTGCCTTATTATCTAGATATGTTAGCAGGCATCCTGGAGATCAAGCACATCTAATCGTCTTTCTTCAGAAGAGTAAGGATGGACTGCATTGTGACCATCTGGAACTTTGTTTCACAAATTGATTGAGGTGGCTTAGATCCAGAATAGGCCTGAAGACTCCTCCCATTTTCAGAAAGAACTCTGAATAGATTCTGGATCTGCACTGGTCCGATGCAACCTCCTGTGTGACTCATGTTTCTAGCAGCTTTACCACTTATGCTGCTCCCAGTTCACTCTGTGGAACATCAGAGATATTCTTTTTTCAGAAGGACAGCAAAGGGGATAAAATAACCTCTGGTGATTTTCTTCTGCACCTGCAAATCCTCAGTGATGGCTAGCCAGGTGTGAGGGTGCAACTATAAATGTCTCCTGACTGCCTCCAGAGTGTGGTAGTCATATAATCCTTCAGGAGTGCTGAAAGGACTTCTTGGTAAAAGGACCCCAAAACCCTAGATTTTGCATTCTGCATATTCGCCTGTGATGACATTCACTGATGTTATTCCCCCTTCTATGGGGGTGGGGGTGATGGTGGTGGTAGTGTCTGCCAGCAGAATTGTTTCGACCAAAACTCTGGGATTGTTGAATCTATAGCTTTTGATTCCCAGAAAAAGTCCTTTGGGGGTGGACATCACCACCAAGAAAACTCCAAAAAACAAGCTTAATAAAGATTGATTTGGAGTTTGTTTACAGCGGTTGTGCACCTTCTCTGTGGTTATTCCTTTGGGGGTGGAAAAATGGATGTTTGCAGTAGTCATGGTCTTGTCCTCCTGTTCGCTTCTTGTAAGCGTGTCTTTTACCTTGGGTCAAAAGACGGTTGAATCACTGAAGGGAGCATTAATGAAGGATATAGCTTGATACTTTCTGCAAAATCACACACACACACCCACCTGCCAGGTGTGCTGACGAACAGCAATGTCACTGCCTGCCACTCTCAATGTGACAACAGCTACATTTTAAACAAGATGCATGGACACAATAGACATAGATTACACGGTAAATAGCTGTGGCATCACAGTTTTTTCAAGGTCAGCAGGCAGGTTACCTGATAGGGATTTGGACAGCTCTTTAGTCGTATCTTTCTGAAGGTGAATCATACGGGTCAAACAGTTCAGCGCACTGATGGCAAATGCTGCTGAAGCATAAATCCATTTCCCAAATATGTTCAGCACCTTGGACTACTCCCTGTTATGGGGGTGGACTGATGTTCTCTCCTCCAAGATCTCCTTTTTGGTGGCTTCAGCAACCACCATGGCACCTATTCAGGGGCCCTTACTCCAATGGGACATGTTCTTAGGGGCAACATATATTTTGCTGTGTTTTCACGGGATAAACTCCATAATATAGAGTTCCTTCCAGACCCTCTGAAAGACCAAGTCAATGAGCTCATCAGTAGGTAGGACTGCTCAGAAGCTAGATCAGCCAGCCCTAAAAGCCTCACGGAATAAGACTCTTCTGCTGAGCAGGCTTTAGTGGACCAGTCCCTCTCTGCTTCATCAGTTTGATAATATCTCCAAAAGAAATTTCTAGAGGGGATCTTGGGGATCCCTCACGTTCCTCAAAATCTGTACCAAGGAAAGACTCTGAGAAGGGTTACGGTGTCTCCTTTTGGAAGACCTTTTCCTGTGTCCTTCTCCAGTGGGGGCTTCAGGGGAAGGGTCAGAATCAGAGGGAGAACTTGTCAAGAGAGAACCCTTGAAGCTTAGACAGGCTGACTGACCCAGACAGAATGACAGCACATGACAACCAGTATACAAAGGGATTGAAACAGCGCCAAGTGGGTACAAGACACTTCCTCTCTGGACCTGGACAGCACCTTCTCAAAAGCCTAAAAAGCCGAAAATGCACCCCTCCCCCCAACCTGAAGAGGCCAAAGAATGAACATTCTCAGCCCAGATCCAGCTTAGTTCTGGGGTGGATGTCAGAGCCAAATTATCCAAGAGTAAAGCACCTAAGGGTTGGGATGGCTTTGAATACCTCTGAGTTGACTCTGACCCCTGTACTTCGGCCTCAATACTTCATCCCAAGACCCATCCCAATCCTATGGAGCCAAAGTTGAAAGAGTGAGGGAAACTTTAACCGAAAGAGCTGTTGACTGGGACAAAGGTCTCTCATGGGTGTCACTCAGTATCGTGGGCAACAGAGCCAAAGGAGAGAGCATGGCTAGATTAGTTTGGATCATACCTGGGAATGGGACAGGCATCAGGAGGACCACCGATTGAATCTGAGTCCAGAGAAACTTCCGCATCATCCTATCAACTTCACTTTCCGAAAGACTCCTCGATGATTAAAAGGACCTGAAGGAAGATGCCACAGAAGGTAGCCTGGAAGACAGGAGACAGGGTCTATTCTGCAATATAGGGGAGTGGAGCAGGACCAGCTTGCTCCAGAGAGAATCTCTAAGGTGGAGTTGGTGAGCTGATCCTAAGCACTTCCCCCGTGGATATATCTAAATGTCTCTGGGTCTTCGGCACATGGCTGGATGGGCCTGATGGATGGATCTGGAGACCTTTTTTTGGACTTCTTTTTTTTTTTCTCTCTCCCTTTTTTCTCTTTACTCTCCTCAGTCTCATGTTCTCATTTTCCTTAGTAATTCTCAACTTCTCTTGACTTTCTTGAGGAAGGAGACAATAAATGTGTGTTTTTATGTATGTGTGCGCGTAGATACAAAGATACACACATATACCGAAGAAAACAAGGCACTTATTTACTATTTGAGCACACAGCCCCTCACAATTGCATCTTGAACAAACAGTCGTCAAAAGAGATCTGGATTATTCTTGGGACAAGAAGGAATTATGGGTAGGGAAGAAACCTAAGCCCTGGATCCAAGCTCTTGAAAAAGGTGCAGAGGACAGATCCCATAACTCACTTGTTGAGTCATACAGAAAAGACATCAGATACTTTTTATCTAGGCCTTCAGTTATAGCATTTTTTTTTTGTATAAACATATAAATATTACAGTTTGGTTAATAAACTGTGATTCATAAAGGAATAAAATTTATAAGCATTTTTCTTTGTACATTAGCATTTTAATAAACCTGTTATACTATTAGACACTAAACAGTTAAGTGTTACATAACCTTTTGTTGCTAGGCAATTTAAGTTTATGCAAAACTTGCAAAAATTATTTTAAGAAGTCGTGCATCCCAAGGGGACTGTGTACTGTATTAAATGAAAGGATCTTGTGTGATATTCCGAAAATAGTTTGACAATACATCTTATACTTGCTCATGTCAGTAAAAGAAAGATACATATTAAGGAACGTGTATGTGACTGGAACGATAAGAAGGCAGAGCAGAACAGTCATGTAGAAATCACGCCAGATTTTAGTTTAAGCAATGGTAATAATTGCAACATAAATGAGGACACAGGATCTAGATTATGAACTGCAAGTTAACAAAAAAGATTAGCAGGTATTGACTAAGAAGTTATCAAACTAAAGAAGTAACTACATTATACAAATGAAAAGTGTCAACTTAAATGGGATTATCTTTGAATGTAACTAGTCTTTTAAAAAAGGGAACTAAGAAAACTCTGGTATACTAAAATTAAAGCAAGGAAAAAAAAACACCAGCTACAAATTATGGATAAAAAGTCTGACAACGAATCTTGAAATCACATAAGACCTTTATCAGATACTTATAAAAGTTCTTATGTACACATTTTTCCAGTAGTAGTAGTTGTAAGTAAGACAGATGTAATAAGTAAATTGAAGAAAAAAAAATAGTTGTGAGAAAGGCAATTCACACAACAGGGATATTAAACAAGAGAACAGCAACTTGGGCATACAGAACGGGTAAGTGATATTCATTTCTTTGAACCTAGTATAGCAGCTGGAGTAGAAGATGACAAACAATGTAGATTGTTGAAAGAATTCGAAAATGTCAATTACATGACAAAAGAATCACAATTAGAAATGGTAAGCTACCAAGAGGGAAAGGTAAAGAGGAAAATGACTTTCAGGGAGTGATTATCAAAGTAAATAGAAAATAATTTAACAAAACAAAACTATATTGTTGAAGTAGATGTTTTTAATTGTCAAAATATGAAGGATGATGACAAAGAATGGTGAAGTGATTGACAAAAATGAACATTTTTATTTTTGGGAAAATCTCCTTTGAGTCAATACCTTAAGCCCCTTACTTTTTGAATCAAGAGAGGATCACAGCTGTATTAAGAGGCATGAGGCTAGAGTGCGGTGGTGGTGCTGCGGTAGCGTTGTCGCTGCACAGTTAGACGTTGCCTGTTCAATACTCAGTTACAGCGTCTTCTGTGTGTCGACATGTGTGGATGGGCGTTCCTTCATTGAAGGCTGTGCGTTAGGGCCCGGCAAGCCAGCACGTAAAAATTAACTGCCAATCATTAGCGGACCGGAGTTCCGCTGTGGCGACCCCTAACCGGGAAAAGCCGAAAGACAGAAGGCGGCTAGAGAAAGTTCCAATAATGTGTGTTAAATTATTAAATAGCAAAAATAACTATAGAGAATTGATTGCAATGTGAGATAGAAATGATTTGCGGCATGTACCTTATATTATCATTATCATCCCTGACATAATTCCCCACATGGGCAAAGTAGAATTTTGACACAACCCCCCACTTGGGCATAGTAGAAAAGCTACATAAATGAAGAACAAATCCCTACATCACATACTGCTTCACCAACTGGCTCACATGTAAGACACAAGAGATCAAAACGGGGGAAGCTACCACCACACAAACCAGCCACAAGTTGAGTCCCCCCTGGGTTTTGTACTGGAATCTCTCTTGTTTGGCAATACCAAAGGGCTCTGGTCAACTACGTTTTCCACACGACTGCAATTTAGTAGCAGTTTTTGAATACCCAAATGAATGACCTAGCCATCCTGCAGAAAGGTTTTTCCCATTAAAAGAACTGGTGCTAGAATCATGGACCGAAACTAAATGGCAAAAAAAAGCATTACCGTTATCCTTTCAGAAGTCCTCTACCCCAGTGGAGCTAGCACACTGAGAATACATCAGAGTTAACCCAGATGTTCATTTTGAAACTTGTGTAAGCAGTGACCTAATATTTGACCAACATGTGTCCACTGTTGTCAGAAAGACCTTCTGTATTGTGCAGCTTCTAAACAAAGGGATTGTGACTAGATCTAGAGATGTTATCATCCCGCTTTACACAGCCCTCTTTAGGCCAGTCATTGAGTATAACATCTCCTTTGGCATGTATCTATTCAGGCACATGCAATATATCTGGAACACCTACAAAAATGCCTCACACATCAAGCCAAATAGCATCAGAAATACTCAGCCCTGGGATCTAAACCTCTTCAACATCAACAAAATATTTTGGAGAGACAGGTATATCTTGGAGAGGACACTACTGCTCTGGAAATGACTTGCCATCCATGTAAAACAAAGTTTGTAGCTGTCCATATTTATGCAGAACTTCGACCAAGAAAATGGAACCCAGGACTGCCAAATGGGAAAGGTTAAGTCAAGCAACAAGGCAAACTGGTTGGGAATAAAATGGCCAACAAGGGTAGCTAACCCAGTAATTACCTAACCAACTTTGGAGTATATGAAGGGTGACCATATTAAACCACACATACTCTTTCTAAAAAGAAAGGGAATTTAACATTTGGTCAAATTTTCTTATCCTGCTTTTTCTGACTATAAGCATGTGAAAGACAAGATTTTTAATATCTGGGAAAACTAGAATTTTTAAAAGGTTTACAGTACTGACATTAATGGAAGACAGTGTAGTGGATTCTGACTTGTCTGCAAGAGATTTGTTATATTTCAATAACAAAAGTAACAAATTGTATCAGATACTAAAGTAAGTAGGAGTATTTTTTTAGATCATCATACTTAGGGAAGAGAGGGAATTAAAGGTACATAATTGTTAGAAGAACCTTAAATTGCTTCTGTACAAATTCCCAGAGTTTGAAAGGGGAGAGAGAAAAAATGTATTTTATTATAGTCTGGGGCAGCAGCTACAATGTCTGGTTCCCTCAGCTTTGGTATTCAAGGTCTTCGAGTTAGTACTACTTTTACAGTTAGCATACTTTCTTAAATGCTTGGGTCCTTACATCTCTCACATGATTCCCTTGGCTCCTCATCCTGCTCATTCTATCTTGTTGGAACAGCTGGCCCCATTGAGCTCAGAGACGGTCCATCTTCAGGACTCCCACTCCTCTTCAGAGTCCACGCTGAACTATCCTACAAGCAGACAACCCTTGGAAGTATACATATAAAAGGAAAAACACAAAACAAGGCTAAACCTCGGACTAAACTCTTAATTTATTAAGGTGAAGAGCTTTTCGCTTGCAGATTCACAAACTTCATCAGTGGTCTGAAGGAGCTGAACTACCTTTCACACATGACATGCTTCGAGAGAAATTTGATGAAGGAGCTCTCCAGATCCCACTCCGGGCACATTTCTGCAAAGGGACAAAAAAAAAAAAATCTGCGTACTTGCAGTTTACCACTGTACAGTCCCTTACTACTGTGTTGATGCGTCTAACTTCTAACAAGACTGAGGGGGCACATTAGAGCAGCAGGCATTGGCATTACCATAAGGAAGCATGCTTGGATGCGCTTGTGTGACTTCACATAGCACTTCAAGATGTCCTCGGTTAATGCCCCTTATGACAGCTCAACACTCTTCAGACCTAAAGTTAGACACACTTTCCCTAGGAGTGAGAAAAATGGAAAGACCCCTTCTGCCATGTGAATATTGTTCTTTACCCCCCAGAAATATATCTCTAGGAATCAGAAAGGTGGAAAGACGCTACGCTTCTGAAAGCCTTCACCACCCAGGGCAGAGGGGAGAATTCTAATGGTGGACAATAAGGCCTTGCTGTGTCTAATAATGGTGGCTGCCAAAAAAAGCAATTACTAAAAAATGGAAATCGAAATCTAAACCAACTTTACTGGAAGTAACTGGAATTGAGTTCTTTAGAAAGGGATAGGAACAAACAACACAGGAAAAAATGGGAACTGTGGGAAAATACATACAAGGGAGGAATGGGGCCTAAAAGGCAGCAGGACTTAAATGAGCCGAGTGTGTCAGTATGGTTTGTGATGTAAAATGTTTGCGACAAGGATTGTGTCAGTGTGGTTTGTTTTCATTTACATAAATGTATGATTTGCCTGTGTAGTAAGTGATGGTTTAATAAAGATGTTTCGAGTTTAAAAAAAATCAAGAATTGAATAATTTATATTTATATAATATTGCTTAGGTTACATGATATATAGCAATATATGTGACACATGATGTTTGTATTGTTAATATAGTTGGATTACTTTTATATGAATGCAAATTTGCCTATGTCAAAAGTGACAATTCAATAAAGGTATTTGGAAAAAAAATACTCCTGCAGTAAAGGTGGCCTACAAAATCAAGGCTTCAGCAGTCCATTTTTCAAGAGGCCTTATACACACTCATGAAGGACTTCATGACTGCTGCATTCTAGAAGTAAACTGGGGGCACTTATCTATGCATCCCAAGGCCTGGACATATATCACTCAAGACTCATGGGGTGCAGAAGATAACCAGAGGTTATTCAATCCCCTTTTTATCTTATTCCCTGCCTTCAAGGAAACCCCAAACTCTCTACCCTGCCAAAGAAAAACAGCAGTTCTTGAAACAAAAAAGCTGCTAGACAATCATCAGGAAGGATTTGCCAGACGAACAAGGATCTGGAACTTACTCAAGAGTATTTTCAGTACCAAAAAAGAACAGGAACCTCAGCCATTTAAATCACTATGTCAGACAAAGTTTTGAATGGTCACTAGCAGTCCATTCTTCTATTACTGAGAAAGAATGATTGCATGTACTCAACAGACCTTCAGGATGCATACTACCACAAAGATGGACAAGCAAGCCACTCCAAAAGGTTTCTCCACTTTCAGCTGGGAGCCAATCATTTCCAGCTCACAGCCCTGCCCTTTGGCCACACCACAGCCCTCCTGGTTGCTCAGCAAGTGTATAGCAGTGGTTACAGCTCATCTCCAACTGCAAGGATTCTGAGTGTTCCCATACCTGTATGACTGTCTCATCAATGCCCCCACCTGGAATATTCTCATCCATGCCAGTGACTCCTTGCTCCAACTTTGCCTTGAACTGCGTATCCTAGTGAACTCAATAAACTTTAAGTTTCTTCCTTTTCAGAGTTCACAGGGACTCACTGGGATACAAAATGCCAAATATTATGACTTCCACAGAACAGGGCTACCACCCTTCAAAAACAAACACTAGAATTTCTATCCTGTCAGAAGCCACCAGTAAGACCAATTCTGCACCTCCCAGGATCTAAGGCTGCTTCCATTACCCTGATTCCTCTCGCCAAATGTCACATAAAAGTTCTTCAGTGGACACTCAGTTCAATGGTCTATCTGATATCAATCCATAAACTTCTAACTTCTTCTCAAACATTTGCAAAACTCACATATGATGGTGGCTCAAGTCCCTGAAGGGCTGCCAAGGTTGTCCCTTTATTCTACCTCTTCTCCAATCCACAGTGGCCATAGACGCCTCCCAACTTGTGTTGGGGGGGGGCACATCAAAGGATGGACAGTCAAAGGCATGTGGACTCTCTAGAAAGCCAGTCTTCATATCAACACACTGGGGATAAGGGCAGTCCGCCCAATACTGCAGTCCTTCCAGGATTCTCATCCCTCTAGTAGTGATAACCATTCAGACAGACATATCAAGTAGTCTGGTACATCAACAATCAGGAAGGAACATGTTCATGCCCACTACAATGAGAAGCTATGAGAGTTTGGCAATGAGTGATATCTTCCCACCACTTTCCCATGGTGAGCTTAGCTACCAGAAAGTCCAATGTTTTAGCAGACAGGTTGAGCATGGCTATCATTCTACCTCATGAGTGGTCCTTCAGAGTGTGGCAGAGGAGATTTTCTGCCCTGGGGCAATCCATGCTGTAATCTCTGACTCCTTGCACAACATGAAGTACAGCAGGTATTTTACCCTACTCCTCCAGGAGGAGAAGTCGCTAAGGGATGCTCAGACCCATATTGCGCCCCTGGACTCCAGTATGCCTTTAACCCTATTTCTCTGATCCCAAAATTCCTGCAGAAATCCTTGGAGAGAAAGGTCACAGTCATACTCATTGCCCCATTCTAGCTCAGAGGTGTTACTTTCCTTCCTCTGGCTTCATCTGAAAGATCCTCTACACTAGATACCAATCTAGATCTCCCACCCGGGCATTCAAGCCCTCAAGTCGACAGCTTGGTTTCTCCACTTCCAATGACTGATAGTCAGTCTGCAATCGCCTTCCAAGTAATTCACATTCTTAATTCAGGGCAGACAGTCTACCAGAAAGATTTACAAAAGCGCACAGGAAAGATTTTCTATTTGGGATTCTCATAGAAATCTGGATCCTTTTTCAACTCCTTTTCCAGCCATTTTAGATTTCCTAGCTTTCCTTTTCCATAATGGGGCCAGCTACTCTACTAGTAAAGTTCAGCTTGTAACAGTTTCTAGTTTTCATGTTGAAGAAAATTAAACCTCTATTGCTTCCCTTAATTATCCAAGGCCCTCTTCAGGGATACCCTCCTTCTCAGACCTCCCCTTACAGATCACACTCCTCCTTGGGATATCATTATCATTTTGTAAGCTTTGATTACACCCCCCTTTTGAACCTGCAACTGAAGTGGACCTTAAATTTCCAGTCAGGAAAACATTGTTCTTGGTGGCAGTTTCTTCAGCTTGGAGAGTACCTTGAACTGAGGACCCTTTCTTGCAAACCTCCTTACCGGGTCTTGCATGAGTACAGAGTGACCCTGCAAACTAATCTATCCTTATTCCCAAAATTAGCTATCCAGGCCTCACTGAATAATCTAACATTCTATTTTTCTTTCTCAACTTTACCAATAAAGGAGTGTACATGCTGCAGTCATGACATACATCAGCTTCATTTTTACATTCAAAATACAAAGAGAATTAGTAAGTCTGATCAGCTCTTTGTCTCTTTCTCAGCAGCCAAACTGGGACAGGAAGTCTCTAAAGTCACTCTTTCTAGTTGGTTATCCAGATGCATCTCATATGTATACAGAGAGAAGGGATGACCTCATCTAAACTCATCAATGCCCACTCGACTAGATCTGTGGTACTTCCACTCCTTTCTTTTCAACAGTTTAATTTGTGCTGCAGCCACTTGATTTGATGTCCATACCTCCATTTCTCATTAAAAATTGGATATGGCGGCTTTCGGTTCAGCCTTCCTCCATAATATCCCTCCATGAGACCTGCCAGGAATTGCATTAGCTGGGACGCTGTCCCATCCATTGAGGAATGCACAGAAGAGACAAAAGCAGCTATGAAAGTTAGGTACTAACCATAACTACAGATCTGTGTTGTCTGCTTTCATCCTATTTCAACCTCACTCCCACCTTCCTTTATTGTTTGTTGGTTCCTGCTATGACTGCACCGATTTTTGCCTGGGTTTGTTCATTAACTCATTTTCTCTGGTGAAGCATGAAGAGCTTATGTAGTACTAAAGTTACTAAATTTGGTCTTGAAGGAGAAAGTCCTTTGTTCTCAATTTAGTGTTTGGGCAAATGTGATCTGAGGTAACTTCAGGAACAGGAGGGGATTGTGGATAAGGGAAGGAGCCTGAACTTTGGATCTAAAGTCTAAAATGGCCAAAGTTGGATCAGGGGTTGGATCTGAATACCCATCCGTTGAGAAAGAACAGAAACAACCAACACAGATCTATCATTAGAGTAAGTACATAACTGTCATCTCTCAAATAAGAGCTCTAAATATCCTAGACTTGACATTAGATAATGAAATTAGAATAATTACCAAATTAAAAGTAATACACCTGTTGCACCTTTAGGAGATTCAGATCATAAAACTATATTTGAATGTATTCAATAAAATTATATATGATGATATGAAAAAAGCTAGACACGTTGTTGGAAAAATTAAAATAATACTGTTTGGGAAAATAATAGTCTAGTTCAAGAAGATGAAAAGCATTTGTAATATATACTCAATATCTGTAAAAGTACTGAAAGGGGAAGTTTGACAAGTATATCTTGGTGGAACAGATTTTTAGGAAAAAGTGTGTATATCAACACTAAAACTGTACAAAACGAAAGTATTTGAATGGTGTTACTAAGACAAAGAAGAACATTTTAGGAGGAACATATATGAAGTCAGTCTGATACTGACAATAGAAAAAAATTTCATGTATGTTAATACAAAGAAACTGTATACAGATTTAGATTCTATATTTCTTGAATTAACAATGGTTACTGATAAATATATACTTTCAGAAACAATAAATACTTTACTGGTTTGACTAGTTTTGATAAAAGAAGGGACTTTTATAAGGTAAGTATTAGTGGCTTGGAAATCATGCTATTTACAATGGAAAACTTTAAGAGTTAAAAAATTGCTCACTATGTCCTGATCTCCTCTCTGGACTTGCTCAGATATTATTTTCTACACTAGTTTTTACTCCTTGCTAATATTTTAATAACTTGCTATTATAAACACATACACCTAAAGACTGGAAAAGGTCTTGTATTGTACACATTTTCAAAGGTGGAGAACAACAAAATGTAGTTACTCATTCGCCATTAAGTTTTACAACAATCACTGGAAAACATTTTGAGCAATGCATATTAAAGCATCTTGTAAAAGAAAACATATTGGCCTAAACTTGACCATAGACAAGCATGGCTTTACTAAGTGTGAATCAACCACAGTTTGTCAATACAAGTTCTATGACAAAAGTTCATTTATGTAGGAAGAGGGAAAAATTTGTTGGTTGTTCACTCACTTGGCTGTCACAAAAGCATTTATGATTCTTTGTTGCATGATCAAACAGCAGTTTGTCTTGGAAAACTAAAGGCAAACCCTTGCATATCAAATTTATTAACTGACTGACCAACTATGAACAAGATGTTAAATTTAAGGATGTAACATCTAGCTGGCTGGCAGTTTTAAAGGGGGTACCTAAGGGTTAACATTGGGCACAGTGTTGGTCATTTATCGCATCAACATGGTATTCTGAGTTGACCAGTTCTGCTAAATTTTGGGTGTGTAAACACACCAATGATTGTAAAGTGGGGGCAGAAATAAAATATAAAATGTGTACAACTTGAAAATGTACTGGAATAGTCTGCATGAATGGGCAGCTACACCAGGACTAACTTTAACTATAAAAAATATAAAATGGTATAATTTGAAACATATCAGGAGTTAAGGATAATGATGGGGAGAAAAGAACTTGAAATGTTTTACCAGATTTGGGACCTTGGCACAATTTTAAGTTCCATATACAAGATATTAAATCTAAATCTTTGAGAAAGATGGGCTTAATTTTGAGTACTGTGGATAACAGAGCGCTGAATGTTCTAAAAGCACTCTTCATAGTCTTAATTAGACCTACTACTGAACATAATTTGATTTTCTCTTCTCCATCATTTGATATTACACTGTTAGACTTGGTTCAAAGACATTTTACTAAAAGAATAAAGTATGCTAAGCAAGTATCATATGAGGGTAGACAAACATTTGGACATTTACAGTACACTAAATAAAACAGCAAGATGAAAATTGCATTTAGCATGTAGGGCTACAGTTACGGAGGAATTCAGGGCTGATTTGGGGTCATCATTAAAAGAACAATATACTGGAAAAGAGATGGAGAATGTGTCTATAAAATAAACTATAACTAGACTGTGTAGAGAGATAAATTCATAACCCAATGTGCCTCTATGGTTTGGATTAAATTACCATTGAGGGTTGGAAAATCTCAGATTTTGCAGGAGTTTAAAAAGCAGCTTGGTGAATACATACGGGATAATAACAACAAACACAATATGAAGAATACTGCTATACTGAAGGTGTAATGTGAAAAATTATATACCACCTTCTGTTGGTTTCTTGCTGTTACTTGCATTTACATGCACGCATAACACAGTACATATTTATTTATTTATTGTGACCAACTAGTCTTATTACTGTATTGTACTAAGTACAATAAATACACAGAGACAAACTGCTTCGGTTAATATGCATTTACTATTACATTTTCCTTTCGGATCTACAAGCATGCAACACAGATGCTGTCAAGCTCGCCAAGGCAAATTCCCAAAGCTTGTTTATAAACAGTCATATTTATACCAAAAAGTCTGATATTTTTTCTCAGTCTGATATATTACAATCTTCCTTTGTAGAACACTTTTTTTTGTTCTTATAATTTATGATTTGTCATTGATTCTTTTTCAAGTTCGGTGGTCCAAGGAAACTCAGTTATCTGAAACGTGGTGTTCCAACACTAACTGAAACTTGATGTTCCAACTTTATCTTGCCTGATGTTACATCTCTTTACTTTATTGGTGTCCTTCCAGCTGCCATCTATGCAGCTATTTTTACAGACTTTGTTTCTCAATAACATACTCCTTTACAGGGATGCCGAAATCTAACTAAGTTATGCCAGCACACTTACTACTCCCTATTTTTCAGCATTTTATACTATTTCTAAATTAACCCTTTATATTTCATATCACTCTTGCAGCTTTTAATTTAAGCTAATAATCATGCTAACAACAGTTTTGAAAAGACAGTGAATACTATTATTCTTTCATAATGGACCATTAACTGTGCAACAATAACAAGACACTTTCATGCATGATCAGGGCACAGTCTACTATAGCTCTGACTACTTCTAGGGCGTTTGGGAAAGGAGTGGACTCCAGAAATATACTAGAGGTAGTAACGTAGTCACTGTATACACCCCTACCAAACACTACAAAACTAGACTTTGCTAGGACATTTCACCAGGGGCTTCTAGACCCTGATCCTTCTGCCTTTCTTTCAAAGTTCTGGTATCTGACCCATATAGCTTAGCCCACAGCTACAGTGAACATCTACTGTTATGGTAAGCTTACTTAAGCAACTGTACTTTCCTGTACTCAAATAAGATACATTTGTAATGGCACTTCTCTATTATCAAAAACTTGTTTTCAGCATTCATGCTGTTTACTATATTACTTTTTGTCTGCTTGACTATTAGTTATTCTCCCTTTTTATATGTTGTTCAGGGTACCAAAAATTATTCTCTCCTACCTCATTGCTCTCTTAGATGGATCTTCATAAGCACCTATAGCAATGTTCCTTTAAGTCATTATGACTGAAAGGATTCTAATGTGGATTTCACTAAATGAGCTTCCCTGAGGCTCAGCTTGACTTGTGGGTGCCAGAGCTACAGATTTCCGCAAGATAAGATATTTATCGTAGCTTAGCTTTAGCACATGTTGTTCAAGACAGCCTCAATACAGATGTTTTTGTAATAGTCCCTTTTGCTGGCATCATCTTTTTGCTACAAAAACATTTTGTGGTCTTAAAGACAAAACATTCACCTCTGCTCACTCCTCTGAGAATCAAGAAGGGTCTTTTATAGGGATTGTCCACCTCCTGAACTAATGGATTTTGCTTCCAAGTCATCAGTAAAGATAGATTCCAAATTAGAAAAGGTATGCCAACACTCAACTGTGAAATATTTTAGCTGTGAGCACAAAATGATGGCTGGAGAATAGTTTTGTAATGAACTATCTTGCTGAGTCAGGACTTAAATCCTTTTTATGAAGTATGCTTTCCAAGAATTCAAAAATGTACCTTTGATCATCAGAGAAAAAGCTTAGAATTTTCTATAGTAAGGGCAGTCTCCAGACAAAACACATATCAGCTGAAATATTTCAAGATCACAGGAGATTACTAGACTATCAACCTGGAGTCATTTTAAGCCTAGCTATTTCGTCCCAATGTAATACCATGAAAATGATAGTCAATACCTAAGACTGCATTTAGTGATGATTGCCCATGTCAATGTCAGGAGTTTATGTTGTATGCGAGCAAGTCTCAGAACGTTGTTGCAGAATGATCACAGGGTTCCTCCAGACAGTGCTCCAATACATCGAAAATCGCTGTACTGCAGATGCTGTGTCCTCACTTTTGATTCACATGACTAGTAGAAGAGGCAGAAGGTGAGTTTCACTTTTGTTTTACACTTTCTTCAAGTTTGTGCAACCTCCAAGCTGGCAGTTACAATGATCATGTGTTTGGGAGCTTGCACCCACATCAATAAGTGCACATCAGCTTGTCCTACTCAAAAAATGAATACTTTGCCCAAGTTGCATGAAAATGGGTAGGTTACTGCTTAATCTACGATGTACTAAGGCTTTATTTTCTTGTGATTAATCAAGCACAAATTAAACTGGATATGATTAATTATAGTGGATCACTTTCAGGGCTCACTGCTTGTCACAGTTACACTTGCTAACCTGTTCAATGGTGCTTTCTTCATTACGTAGCCAAATATTTCATAAAAGCTCCTCCAAATTTAAATCATTTAAACTTATTCTCACTGAAAAGGTAATACAAGTGCACTTAACTGCAAATGAAGACTCAGTAACTGCTGAGGTACTCAAACCAGGAACCTATAAAAGCATCCAGCTCAAGTGCCGTAAAGGAATAAAGATGGTATTGGGTAATAAGCCAGTCTGGAGGGCACCTGGTGTGAGGTACTACTTCACTTAAGAAGGAGAGTGCTTAAAAATAAAACAAGTTGATATCAACTAATGTTACTGAATACGTCTCCATTTGTTATATAAATAATGAGAAGTCCTATCTGATGCAAGTTTAATGTGAGACTTTCTGGGCAGGGCATTCAAACAACCAGTGGAAAAACAAGCTAAAATATAACAGCTTTACGTTTCATGTACACATTTAAACATAACTGAAATTACTCGCCTTATACCTTTCTGTACTAACAGAAACTACTGAAATGGGTGAGGTAAACATTTCCTTAATGGTCGTGCTATGGAAGGAACACTGATCACGCAGAAAGACTTGCTAATATGCACTGTGCAATGCATTAGGGGGCAAGCATTTCAAGATCTTCATGGTGAAGAAATTCTCAGATGACAATACAGAACATACCTTGTTTGAAAGAAAAATGCATTTGTGAATCCTTAGGAACAAGCCTGATGGCTACATCTGTATCTTGCACATAACTGGTAGGAATACGTTTAAGTTTATATTACTGACAGTTTTTCAGAGTATTCAGCTTTAGAAACTACCACATATAGGTGTTGAAAATAGCCTGAAAAGCCGCAAATGTCTGAATGACAGCCACATAAAGAAAGTCCCCGATCCAAACACATTATTTTGCCTAAGGTCCCTTTGCTCTTCTGATCAAGTGAGTGAAAGAACCAAACTCCAAGGTTAGACTGTTTGACAAAAGGCTTTAGCTAATCATCAGAAGAAAACATTGTACAAGAGCCCTGGGGACCCCCACTTGCAGTGTGTGTATTCAGGCAGTGCTTCACTCACCTCATATTCCTCAAATGAAGCTGAGAAATGTTTTAGTTTCAAATTCTCACTAGTAAAAGGGGAGTGTACCACATGACATAAATGAAGGAAGTCGAGAGGCTGGCTGGTTGGCTACCTGTCTTAGAAGAATGATATTCAGGCCTAGTCCTGGCTTCCTTGTGGAAATGTTCTGAAGAATACTTTAGGCTGTAAAAGCAGGACCTTTCTGCTGGGCTTCTTGCAAACTGATCTGATTGCTACCATCTTGGTGAAGTGAGCCAACAAATTCACCTCTCTCAAATATCAATCATTCTCTGGCACTTGCAGCAGCAGTTAGTATCACACTTGATACAGATACTTCCCCAGGGTTTGCCTAATAATCTGATATCCTCTGGGTCCCTTACTATGATGCAATGTAAAAATGTGAACAGTGGACTTAAATAACATTATCAACTATCAAGAGGTGAACTGTATAAATGACAAAAAAAAAAAAAAAAAAAAAAAAAAAAAACGAAATGGTAGGCTCTGTAGTTGAACAAGCTTATGTAGCCAGATCTTGACATCACAGTTTACAGATGTATCTGATAGCATAATTTTGTGGGCAAGAAAAAAAAAGCTAAATTCTAAGTTGTGGAGAAGTATAACCCAACCAACGACCCATGAGAGAGGGTCCTAGTACTCAGACCCTTCCATTACTGAAATGGACAAAGTGTGGATTTGGCTTATATACTGTAAATAAATTAAACAATTTAGTTATATGTTCATGATCACAAAGAAAATGACAATCGGAATGAATCTGCTTTACAGATGTTAAAATTGCAGTATAGAATAAATCTGCTTTACAAACGTAAATTACGTAAAAAAAAAAAAAAAAAAAAAAGAAATGATAGTGAAACTTACTTTACAGCATCTTGATCGGCGAAGTCTTCCTCATTGAAGCCAAACTGGTCAACAAAATTTGACGTCATTTGTTGCATCTGATAATCAGAAAAGGCCTGGCAAACCCAGGACCAACAACAGTGATATAACCTTAACTCTATTTACACTGTTCAGAAAGGTAATACTGAACTGTATATAAATTAGTCATGCCCTCATAACTATACAGTTCAAAAATTGTCAGCCACAGCTCCAACTAAATGGCTTGAAATTTTTCATGCAGTATAATAAACCCAATATGCAGCTTCAGTTTAATACCAGATAGAGAACAAAACAAAATGTACCTACCATAACTGCAGTTCTGTATATGCACCCCCCACCTTTATTGCTTCATACCTTCCAGCCATTCCAGTGCCCCCATCCATTGCCAAGTCTACCTGTTTCTTCTTTCTCCTCTTGTACTATTTCTGGGTAAAGTCAGAATGGAGCTTGAGGGCATCATGAAGGGTCAATGTCAGCCACTGCTTCTACAACCAGGAGGATTTTTTTTTACTTAATGACCCACCCTCATTTTTCCTCACCTCCCTCCCCTAAGTAAGTCTATTCCATCCAAGGCCAAACCCCCTCTGTGGACCAAGCCTCCCTTCAGGGAATGCCTAGACAAATGCAAAATTCAATCTCCCTGTACAGGCATGCCCATCTCTCCCTGCCAGCATCTCAAATGCCTAAGCTGCTAATTAAATCTGGGTCACCTGGGCAATAGTTAAGCCTGTAATATTCTATGCCACAGCACTGGCTAGTTCTGAATATGCATCTTGCCATTCAGTTTTTCTTGATATCCAACAGCCAAGTTCCAGGGTGTTCAGACTACATTCCAGTAGAAGGAATCAACACCTAGACGGTGGCACCCATACTTAATCAGCCACTCAAAAGCAAGATGTGTATCAAATAATAGCAGAACTTACTGCTAAGGAGAAGACAGAGGAATACATAAGGTAGTGTGCAAAGAACCCAAACAGTAAAAGATAAAGCTGAAAATATGTTGTGCATTTGAGTAATCACTATCTTTCAGAAGACCATGTGGAATAAAGGAAACACCTGGTTACTTTTCTCTGGTATTGCCCACAATGCTTTAAAAAAAAAAAGTCTTGACACACTGTTGGCAGGGATATGGCACTTTTAGTCCATGCCTGATTTAGGAAATCACGTATCTCATCAGTTCCCATTTCCTGAACTATGCTTAAAATGGATTTGGTCTAGAAGAGAAAACACAAAGATAAAAATTTATAAACTAGCACTTTATTTACAGGAATTCCTGAGACAACTGACAGGAACCCCTCAAGCAACCAGTCACAAGGAAAGATGAGGAAAAGAAGAGGGACCCCTTAAATAGTAACTGAAGTTGTGAACATTAGCACACTTGTAATACATTATTTACATAAGCCATGTGCAGTGGATGAAAAAATGAATAAGATCTGGGGACTTCGATACCTAAAACTCAGAATGAAAGACTCATGTCCAGTTGCCTTTAAGTACTACTCTTATAAAACAGATGTGATGTTAAGGTCCACAGTATAATGCACACCAATGACCAGGACACCATAAAAGCTTTCTAAAATGAGCACTGAAAGTAACGACCCAAATGACAAAATATCTTTCATATTAGCCAGTATTTTAAGCTTTTTCTTCAGCATCAACAGCAATCCCCTTTTCCCACTGTCTATATGGGGTCAGGATGTTGCATCAATCATTATTACCTCTCTCAAGTCAATGCCCCTCTTCCACCTACTTCGACAGTCATGCCCGATTATCACAAGTCTTCTCTCCCAGAGATAGCCAGGTTCTCTCGTCTTTTTCCTCTCTCTCCCAAATCATCTTCAAAAAACCATCACCCGTTTTTCTGCATGAGCCCAAACCACTACAATCTGTTCTCTGACCTTTTATAAAACTGAAGTTACTTTAGTTTTTGTTCTGATGTCATCTGTCCCACAGTACATCCTAGCATTCATCTCAGGCACTTCACCTCCATCACTTCTAGCTTCCTCAACTGCCCTGCCTCCATTGTCCAGGTTTATGTACAATACAGAAGTAATGGTCGCACCACTGTTTTGTGCCAGTTCTATGTTAGTCTACTGTCAGAGACATTTTGTGCCTGCTGACTGTAGCCCTTCTGATTCTAACTTTAACCTTCTTATTAAGACGCTGCTTCTCCCTCATTATCCACGCCCCGATACCTAAAGCTGTTAACCTGATCTAATACTTTCTCTTCAATATCAAGTTTTCAAGGTCTTCTGATTTTCCCCATTTGCTGCCAAGTCCACTCTTATCTGTACTCAATTTCATTCTATGCCTTCAATTTCGCATTCCATTTCCCTATCAAATGCTGAATTTTCTTTTCAGTCTCCGTTTGTAATGCCACATCATTTGCATACAGCATTTCTGTTCATCTCTCTTCTCTGACCTGTTTACTAATGTAGGCCATCACCAGTATCAACAGCAGTGGGCTCAGAGCTGAACCCTGATACACACCCAATGTCACTGAAAACCCCTCTGAGCCCAAACACTGTCCACAGCTGTGTCATCAAGCTCTTGTATATAGCCTGCATGCTACCAAATCCGCTTTCTTGTCACCTTGCATATGCTTTCTCAAAGTCTGGGAATACACATTTGCACTCTCCTCACCTCTAACTTCACTACCTGTCTCATTGCCATAATCTTTCGATGGTAGAGTATTTAAGCATTATGCTGTCTACTTTGGACAGGGTGTAGAATCACTGCAGTGCCCTTCTTAAAAGCAGCAACTGCCTGACCTCATATGGCGGCAGAACCACAACTAATAGGTGCACATCAAGACTGTAGATGATGCACTAACTCCCACTTCTCATATTTTAAGAAAAAAAAGTCTGGGAAGCAGTAAATGGATTAAAGTTTTAATACAACTTTTGAAGGGAAATGATGACTAATCCTCAGGCTCACTTGGTGATTATGGAAAAGCAAATAAGACTCTGTACATAAGAACTTTCAACTCCAAATAAATCAAGAGATAACCACCAAAACCCACATCTTCCACAAAAAGAAAGACCAGTTACGTATTCACTGGATACAGGGCAAATCATGAAGAGCCAGCTTGTCAAATTCACACTTGTCAAGTTTGGCCCCTGCAATGAATTTCAAGTGCAAAAGTTTAGGTGAGACATGTGACTCAGTAAAACCCTTACTCTTAATATAAACATCATCCAAGGTTACACTACTTCTGGGGAAGGGATTCCAACTTAATGCACGTGTAATATGATGACCCGTTTCTTAATGAATTGACCTATAACTAACTCCCATTATCAACTGATCTGACAGAAGGCCATCTCCAGTGATAACTGCTGTGATAGTCCCTTCTGATATCACAAGTTTGACAGAGCTCCTGAAATCCATAACTCTTGTGCTTGAAGGCATGTGCGATTCCAACTGCAGCATGTCAAGATGTCATATTCCAGACAAGTAGGCTGCAGCCCGCACATTTTCAAGTTAGACCCACATGTGCTGTGCTAAACAAACATACCCGAAAGAAAAAATATATATACATAAATCTTAGCACTTGCACAACTTAATAGTGGATGGAACAGTCACCTAAACACAGAGACAGATGAGAGTCTATGTAGTAAGAACCCACTGCAAAGGGATTTTGAAGACAGACATAACAGATATGGGCCGTCTAAATTAACTCATCATTAAGAAAGCCCTTCGCAGAAGGTAACTTGCTGGGTAGAACATTAAGAAAAAAGTTAAATCTGCCTGAGAGGCTGAAGTTGGAGGATGGCAGAGTTAAGGGCATAGAATGCACAGCACATAAGTGCAAAAGGAGGCATAATTCTTGGAAACCATGGTCCAAGCAAAAATGTTTGATAAAGCTATGATCAAATGAACAACTGGCTATGGGACTCAAATATTTAAAGATACATTCTTGAAAACAGAACACTGGAAGCAATCATAATTATGGGAGTTGGCCTTTGTCAGCATTAGCCAAAGTGAAGTTAGCTGTACTATGGGAAAAATGCAGTCAGCAATCCCACTTTGATAAGGTTTGCTTAGCCATAGCCATCCTTTCCATAACCACAGCAAACGAAACAACCTGCCTTCCTAAATTTCATTCATCCCTTAGACAGAATTTGAAATGAAATTCACATTTAGTATACAAAAAGCTCGTAGGGATCATTATTCCATTGATTCTGGTCAGAGAAAATGGAAGGTGAATGGACTAGTTTAAGGATAGTGCTGGCAGTAATTCAGAGAGGAAATGTAGGACATCAGTCTTTGTGAAAGATTAACATGGTTCCCTGCCAAAAGGGGCCTGCAGCTCAGAACTTCTATGGGCAGCGGTAATTACCACAAAAAATGCAACTTTCACAATAAAAACTTCAGATTCACTGAACCAATTAGTTCAAAGGAGAAATGGGAAAGCCTGTTAATCGTGAAATTCATGTCTCAAGGTAGAAACAATTCTCTGCAGGTGGGTAAACACTCAGAACTCCCTTAATGAAGTGCCTGAAGAGCTAGTACCAGGCCCAATTCCATTTCTAGCAGGCTAGGGTGCACTGAAATAGCATACACATGCATGGTGACTATGGAACAACTAACAGTCAAGTCAAATGGGTGCCAATACTAGCTCAAGATAATCTGGAAATTGACCACCTGAGGTAACATAAGACAATTATCTGTCCAGGGAGAGAACTACTTCCAACTGACAAATTACATCTCCTGGGCAGAAGATATTTTTTAACAACTTCAATCATACCTGTGACTTCTACTGTAAGATCTTGTGGCTACTGTTCTCAAGTAGCAGCCATGGCGAGCGGTGGAGCTGGATGCTGCCCCACCCAAAGGAAACTCCTCTGGCTTGTAGTGGGAAAGGCTCTTCTACAACGCCAGGGAGTTCAGTCTCAAACACTTCTTTAGTCAAAAAGTGGAAAAAAGGATGAGTTTTCTTGTTTCTTTTCGGAATTTTGCAGGCATGGAATTAGAAGGAACATTAGAAAGGTATACATGAGTATTTCTCACCATGGTAGGAAAAAATCTGTCCACGATTAACTTCTCTTGGCTCTGCTAAATTAAACAGAAATGGAGAGGACCACATTCTCATCTCTAGTGAACTGATCAATCTCTGAGATGCCTTTTTCCTGAAAAACGTTTACCACACAAGCCTCTCATCTTCAAGATCCAGTAACAGGATGGGGGTGAGGCTGCCTGAGTCTATCAGAACATTCACTTCCCCGGGATACAAATGACTGCAATAAAGATGTCTGGTCCACTAATACACCTGTGCTTCCTTTCTGCACAGAAGGTATAAGTATGCAATGCCCTCTTTATAAACACAGCACACCATTGTCTGGTAACCTGACTACAACAAGAGCTACTCTGATTTCCGCTTCCTTTCCACAGACTTAACTTAAGAAGGTTAATATTAAATCTTTTCATGTAGGGGCAAACATCTTCCCTACACTAGGGACGAGCTCTGTTGGGTTCTCATACTTACTATAATGGAATTAGTCACAAAAGACTGCAAAGGGTTGGCAGATGGAAGAAGAGAAAGTCCATACTAAAAGTGATCAGCACAGTCCACCACTCGGCGGGCAGGTCAGACAGGTCTGATACTAGAAAGCCTGTGAGGTCATAATGATTTTGTACTATCTGACTGAAATATCCTCATCCAAATTAAAATGAAAGGAGTAGCTAATGCAGAGGCCACATTGAAGACCAACAGATAGAAAAGTGTCCATACTTCCACTCCATCCCTTTTCCTCACAAGAATGTTAGGACGAGTCACTGGGCTATATCTTTAGGGGCCTGAATCACAACAAAGTAGTACCCACCTTTGCTTCTACGAAATACATTGTCTGGGCTGGAAAAAAAAAGAATTTATTCCATTTATCATTCATAGGTGAGTACCAGCCTAACCACTAGGGCCCTTAAGCCTACCCATGGAACCCAAATGTGGCCCACAAATTTGATTTATATAGAAGGCGATTTACCAACTGTCTGTCCATCAGAGAAGCAGGTGCCAGACCATGGCTCTCAAAAACCTCTCTTGCCAAAGGCATCATAAAGCCTCTGTAATAAACACAGCCCTTATTAGATATATTTGCCTTCAGAAAATGTTTCTGACATCATCTTAGTAATTTGCATTTTCCCTATGAGCAAAATATTATCTTGGTTTCTCACAACTCCATGACTAATCACTGCAGATTCCCTTGTGCAGTCTTTTTTTTTTTTTCATTTATTTATTTTTTTTAAGACGGACATCTTGTCCTTTTGATCCTAGCAGTATTCTTCTAAAGACTGGTGTTGTTTTTGTCTCTTATAATAAACAAAAACAGGATGCAGGATTACAAATTACACTGTAATCTATGACCCCAACAACAATTAAGCAGAGGATAACCTCATAGTTCAGCACAGTTTATGTATATGTATTACTGCCCTAATATTTTTCATGAGGTTTTTACAGTTTATATTGTCTTATTAACCACTCAACTGTGGGCAAGTAAGACAGGCATATAGATCATATGACAACATTCCTAATGCCTCAAAGATTACTTAATTACATACTTGCATACTATGGCCCAATATCAGGAATACTGTATGGTTTGAAAGCATAGCTTAAATAGTGTTACTATCACAATTACATATAAAATCTTCTGATTTTATGATCAGAGAAAACATTAAATGATGATCTACACTGAACAAATATATTAATAGACTATGTCACAAACAAAATATTATGGAAGTAAATGTCTTTCTATCAGACATTAATTCTTCTGGCACTCTCTATAAGGCTTTGCTTCCACAAGTAACTCACTGCACTAGCACCACCATTCTGACTCATAATGACTTGGCAATGTATTTTCATCAAAGTACTTCAAAGTGGGTGTTTAATGGTCATGGCTAAAGGAGGTCAGTAGATCAGCCCATTTACCCAGTTACTAACCTATAAATTAATAACTAAATTAAATAAGTTTTAAAATCTAGAGTTTTGTACTCCAGCTTCATTCTGCATCATGCTACAATAAATCAGCTTCATGTCACAATTACATATTTACTCGGTGTAAATTTTAAAAGAGGGCAGACTTGTTTGGTCTGGAGTAAACGCATCCCAGAAAAATCATAAGTGAGCTTTGGCTGTCCTCAGGAGGATGCACCTGCATTTTTCTCCTCATTTTCTCAGAATCTACCTCAGTTCTACAATTCTAACTTTACACTTTTAGACAACTTGATGCTGTTCTGTCTCACTTTCTTCAATGACCATCAGTCTGGCATTGTGTTCTTCTATGGTATAATGCCATTATACCAGAAAAGAGCATGATGCTAGACTGACAGTTATACCACAATCCTTATTGATAACCTTTGCAACAACTCTCAAACACTTACACTCCTAATATACTGAATGAATGTCTTAGAAAGCTGTATTTACCTACAGTCAGATTAGAAATACAAAGCCTTGTATATTTCTTATCGAGTATAATGTGCCTAAATCCACTGTCTTCATCAAGCAGAAAATAATGCTTTACTCTTCACATAGAAAATATAATTCTTTCCACTCTCTAAAGCACATAATGTTCCTTTTTACATGTCAACCAATACCTTGCAGATCTATACAACTGTTAATCGGGTTTCACAACAATAACCATGCTATTAACCAAATTAGTAGGCTCAAGCCACTTCTTAATTATACCTCCATCCTCAATGCGGTGCAGATCCCTTCTGACTTTACTCCCTCAAAGCTACTGAAACGTTCACTGGAGCATTCATTACTGGTAACACTGCCAAATCTGTCAGATTATAACAGATTCTTCACAAACGGACAAAACCAGTAAACAAATCACGTTCTTAAAATGCATCATCGTTGTGCACAAGTGTTGACCCACACAGTAATTGTGTAGACAATGTGAATTCTTTTCACCATGCAAAGCTTCTGGCAAGTCAAATGATCCAAAATCAAATGGTCATTTGGTAGATAAGCTATATGGATGTCATTCTTTTATTTCTTATTCTTAACAAAGAAGCACTTCCTGACACAGTAGTTTTATATGGTGCTAGAATAAATTAGCAATCTACAGTGCCTTTCAGTGTTTTAACAGATATTACACACTGTACTAGTCATCTAGTTTAAACATTTAACTTGATGCTAAGCTCTTCCTTTCAGATTTCCAGATGATTACTTTGGCTCACCCTTTCTGGACTTTGTCTGCACATTACTTGCCCTGTGCAAATTATCGTCACTAACTGTGGAAAGAAAACTCACTTTCATGAATTGGTGCTAGATTACAATATGTGCAACTGAATTTAGTTTCCTTTTACAAACTTCAGCAGAGATTTTTCTTTCCACAGCTTCTGCAGACAAAAGATATTTCCATTTACCATGCGTATAAGCCACACTGCATACAATATTTACTGACATGAAGATTCTCATATGAATTATAAGAAGTTCAAATATATTGAACCTTGCTACCAATTACACATTGTCAATTCCCATCATAGACTGAGCCTCCCTTCTCAAGGAGGGCTAGGCCAGTCAGCAGGAGGAGTCTATTCCAGATGTGATGGAGATCCTGAGTAATGTTCTCTCTCCACCTAGTTTTACTGATCTACAGAAGCAGGTTTATCCCCTTAGTTCTGGTATTTATGGGAGTGTTTGATCTGTGAAGGTAGAAGAGATCCTGGACTACTGGGTCCTGGAGTACTAAGACAAGACACAGATCTCCTCTGAGAAACCTATAAAACCCAGAAGAGTGGGACAATGCTTCTCGTATCTTAGAGTTTATAAGCCTGTAATTCTTTGTTAGGAACCTTTGAGGTTCTTTCCAAATGTTTGATATGTCTGGGGAGGTACATGCCAAATAGAGTACATATTCTATAAATCCATCAAATCAGTGCTGAATACAAAGGGACAATACCATAATTACATCTGGATGATATTCTAATGGCAATCACCAAGGAAGAGGATTTTCTGATAACAGAATCTACTTTTTACAAATCCAAATTGTTGCAGATCTGTCAGAGAGAGATTTGTAAAGTCTATGTTGATTAAATCTGCTGTGTTCCGTGTCCTTACAAGCAAGACTTGTCAGATTGACAGCCTACAGTTTCCTAGGTCAGTAGTAGAATCACCTTAATGGAATTTTATTATCAGTGTTATATGCCATACTTCTGGACTAACCTTTTTAACAGGTTAAATTTATGGAGAGGTTTCACCAGGACATTTTTAATACTATTTAATAAAAAGGATGGCATGTTATCTGGTCCCATGGAGGAAGTGCTCTTAGTCTTAGATAACATTTTCAATGCATGTTCTTTAGTGCTGATGAGGGTTTGAGAGATACAGGTATTGCAGGGGTTTTGGCGCAGGATGAATATTTGCTCAAAATTTATTTGCTAGTATTTTGGCAATGTTCGCTCACTCCCAGCAGGTTATGCTATTTAATGAGTTTGTACTTTGCTGAGTGCTATTTCTTGGATTTCCAGCATAACCAAAGGAGGATTTGCAACTGCTCTTTGAATCAGATATCAGACCAAGTTGGCTTGCCCTAGTAGAGCTAATAGAATTTTTTTTTTGTAATTCTTAGTCAAATTCCTAATACTTTCCTCTACTTGGGGGGGGGGGTCTTTAGATTTATTGTATATTCTGAGTTTTTTCCTTTTTATTGTACATTTTAGGTAGGTGTACCACTAGGGTTATTTTGCTTGTAAATTTCCTATTGTATATGAATCTATATGGGACTGCCAATACTACATATTTATGTTCTTCTTTCGGCTTTTCCCAGTTAGGGGTCGCCACAGCGGAACTCCGGTCCGTTAATGATTGACAGTAGATTTTTACGGTGCCGAGGCCCAAACTCGACACCCAATCTTCAACGAAGGAATGCCCATTCTCCCGTGTCTTTTGAACGACACTCGACCGTGGGGAGGACATGCAGACTCCACACAAAAGGCGCTCCAGCAGAGAAAAGAACAGGAGAACCTCTTACTGTGAAGCGACAACGCTACTGCTGCACCACCGCAGCTACCCAATACTACATATTTATGCGGAGATAAAATTCCTTTATAAATCTATCTGCCTTTGCGATGCCTGAAATGATGTAATATGATAATTTTGAGATTTCTTCATAGCACTTGCAGAGATTTGTGCTCTTGAAGTCTTGAATTCCAATATATTGGTTTGGGGGGGGGGGGATTTGAACAGCTTGAGGGGAAATGTTTACTAGTCTGGGGTCTTACTAAATTAGACAGGGGGTGACTAGTGAGTTGTGCATCATAACTTTACATTTGTAGGTACCAGGTCAAGAATACTTTTGTCCTGTAGTTAGGTTAGTAGCGATCTGCTACACTGAATTTTTGTTAGATCTAAAAATCTCTGTGCATATTCCACAATGGATGCATAAGTACTCCAGTTAATTGATTGGCAGTTAAAGTCTCCCAGAATGATGGAGTTTTTATTTATGGGGAGTTTATGCAAGACGTTTGAAAAACCTGACACTTCCAGGGTCATGGAAGATATCCTGTTAGAGGTGACAAGCTGACAGTCTATTTTGTTTAGTGCGACTTGGAATAAAAGTTCCATTTGTATTTGTCTCCAACAAAAAGATGCACATTTAGCAAGAGTTCATTATCTGTGAACATAAAATGTGTGCTACACTACTTTAGGATACCTAATGCTATGTGGCTGGCAAAAGAAAATAGGCAAGCAGGTTGTCCTTCCAGTTTGCAAGTGTGAAATAAAACTTGGCTTGTTTAACAGAAAAACTTAAAATACAGAACTATGGTCTACTCAGATAGTGATCAGTTAAGGCGTGGGTAGTTATGTATGAATGTCTATTTAGCTAATTACGTAACTTGGTTTAAATGGTAGGCTTGCATAAAAGCAGAGTTGAACTTATTTGTAGCAGCTGTGAAATAAGCTCTCAATGTAGCACCACTAGGTCTGCTGTGAACTATTTTAGGGTGCTAGGCGTTGCACATTATACAGCTACATGTATTTACTGCACCTGAATGTAGCAACAGCCTATTTATTGATACACTTTGCATAAGTTGGTTATATTATAAAAAAACATCCATTAAGTGTCAGTGTCTATGGAGTTTAGGTTTCAACCGCAATGCCCTCAGTGCAGCTCTGCACAATACAAAATAAACTGGGAAAATGTAAGGACCAATGAAAACAGCTAAAGCTTAATCAACAGTGTTCATCTTCCAAAAGTTCCCACAATTACCATCTTCTCATTAGGATAACTACTACAAGCTCTAGGCGACTCTCACACCTTGCCAAAGCTGGTGGTTTTGTGTAACATGAAAATGACTAAACCACAGCAAAAAAATACAACATTGACTATATAAACCACTACGCATTCAAAAATTATTTAAAGTGTTAGGCATAGCAGAGAAAACCACATGGAATGCAGTACAACCTGCAATATTACTTCAATACCACAGAGAAAACAGTCAAATCCAGAATGACAGAAACCATAAACAGCTAGATGACCAAGTGCAGTAGAGTACATTTACATTGCTGTTTACTGGATACAACATTGAGCCAAATCCCATTTTGATTTTTAGCTTCTGCATAGGAGATCAGCTACCAGGAGTCTTAGAATGTCTCCTCTATTCGTGAAATAATCGGGGGAAAAATAAAATAACCAATGAAAAACAGCTAAAGCTCTAACCAATATAAAATACACAGTGATGATCTTCCTCAGAAATGCAGCAATTGCCCTCCTACCACTAAAATAACCACTACAAGCTCTAGATGACTCACATACCTAGCAAGAACTGGTTACTTAATCTTGAAAGGGCAAATAAATGCACAACACAGAACACACTTGAAATGCAGTGTCACTGTATCATGATTCAATTAATAGCTTAGCAAAGGTTTGACAAGCATTAACGCTAGGCAAAGATCTCGGGACTAATTTTTGAACAGGCTTTTGGGCAAGAACAAGAGCAACACACTGTTTCATAGAAATGCTTTCAACGCAGCAGCATGCAAATAAGCTAAATCAAAGCAACTTAGTGTGGAAATGAAAAAAGCATCAAAATAATACAGCTTATATTAGTAGCAGAGGCACCATTTATATTATTATGAACTTTATAAAATATACAGAGCAATGGAGATGATGCATGCTGCTGAATAAGAAACTTAAAGCTAAACTAGTGCTATTTCCTTTCTAAAATCTTTTTGTTCATGAATATGACACCATGTTTGTTTTCCTAAGAACAATTTAAAATGCTTCACACTGCTTTCCCCACAGTCAAAGTGCAAAACAAAATGTTTAATCTCTACTTGGGTAACTTATTTACTTTAAAGCCAGTTTCCCCCATCTGTATAATTCAACCACACATGGAATATGAGCTGGAAGCTGCATTAAGTATATAGTCCACAAAATAGCTCAGAATCAGAAGGCTGCATTAATTAAGTCAAACACAGATCATGTCACCAAAGAATGTATTTCTTCAGCGGTGCACAGTACAAATCAGCATCTGAATATCTGTCCTTTTTTCTTACAAAGACCACAGTGTTCTATGTTGCATTCCTGCAATAATTTAATAAAGCTATATATTGTTTCTCTGTAATGAAAGTGCATATCAAAGTGTTTTAGCTCAGCTTGGGTAACAAATTTCTGTCTTCAGCTGTATTAATTCAAACATTCCAAGAACTGCACTTGAAAATATTAATTGTACAGAACACTGTACAGCTTTGCATCCGAAAGCTGTACAGGGCACCATATCCAAGGCAAGATTACTTCAACTGTGCAGAGACCAACTTGTAAGCAAATATAGATAAATATTTCATTTTACTTTATAGAGTTACAAATAAAATTTGATACACTGCTATCAAACGGCCATTACACTACTATGGAAAACATCTACATCTGGAGGCAAATATTTCTGCTTCACAATTCTGAATGGGAGAAAGCAAATCACAGCACTACTTTTTACCATAGCCAGCCTTAGGCATAGGCCAACTAGGCAATCACCTAGGCCACCACTCTAGCAGGGGCACTTTTCCAGTATTTATTTGGTGTAGGTAGACAAGGATGGGAGGCACCGTGGAGCCCTTTTGCCTAGGGCACCAGTTTACCTAAGGCCGCTCCTGAATTTCTATTGCACATAAAAAATTTTAGCAATGCAAGGCTATGTTAATTTTATTGCGCACACGAAGAAATGAGAGAGCATTATGGCTTCAGTTGCTGAAGCAGCATTAGTATAGTACAAGCAGATACTGAGAGCCAAGAGCAAACCACAGACAAAAATGACTATTTCACTTTTTTTTATCTGATAACAAACATTGGGAGGAAAGTACAATACAGCATTGAGAGACTGTATTAATTCTAACATTCAAATGAGCCTGTAAAAACTGATTACCACAGCAAAAGCAACATGATCGTGACTATGACGTGTTATTCCTGGCTATGTTAAAAATCAATAATAAAACTTAACAGGTGTTGTGTACACTCGCCAATTAACCACAAACATAGCACATGGAGGAGAAGGATAAAGCCAAACACCAGAGCTTGCACTAAAAATATATTTAAAATAAAAAATGAAACGCTGTTTTCGTCCCACACATACTTCCTGGGACTTCTCAAGAACACATACATAAGTGAACTTCCTTTTATTAACTCACTGACATCGCTGCCTGAAAATTTTAAATCCTTACAGGCACAGTACAACAGCAACAAGCACTACAACACTAAGCCATTCTATGATTTAACTAGCACTAGTAAAGATAGGAAAGAGCACCAAAGGCTTGAAAGAGAAAAACTGGCAAACAGAAAAACTTCTAACTTTTAAAGCTAACAAATTGGCAAGGGGAAAAAAGCTAACACTAGTTAACAAGACAACAAATTGTCTTAGAAAAAGGGGAAACCTGAAAAGGATTTGCACCTAGCTATGATAAGCCTGAGCAATGGAGACCATGTCTGTATCAAATGAGCAGCAAATGAGATAAGAGGTAACTTCAGCAGTAGGATGGGAATTATGGGTAAGGGGAGGAGTCAGAGCTTTGGATCCAAAGTCTATAGTGGCCGATGTTGGATCCAAAGTCAGATTCGAATACCCACCTGTTGAGGGTCAGATGGAAGACACATCATTATACATGGTTATTATAGGGGACCTGGAATGTTCTGTTACTTAGATAACTTTGGAATCTTTTAATGCTGTTTGGTCCAGAGTTATCTTTAGCAAGCTTGAGGAGTAGAATACTGTAATTAACAATTTCAAATGCTCTGATCATATCAATAAAAAAAATCTGCAGTAATGAGATCCTTTTTGATGTTATAGTGTACATAGTTAGTAGCAGTGAGCAGTACCTGCTGTGGAGTTGAATGCATTTTTTAATCCATAGTGATTGTCTGACAGAAGACCACAGCTCTTCTGTGCTAAAGCAATTGTTTTGAAAGAAGTTTTACAAACATTTTAGTCTTAAGGCAGACACTAGATAGGTAGCAGGCCTCTACATTTTTTGCGGGGAGGGTACTTTGTGGATAGAGATGATGCAATATCTTAAATTTGAAGGGATTACAACAGCAATAAGGGATAAGTTGTAGATGTTAAGTAAGAGGCTTAGCAATTTAGTTGGCAGCTTTAGTAAGAAAAATAGGATGGAACCTAGATTGATTAGAGAAAGATTTTTCAGGGAGATTTGGTCTCTTTTACATAAATTTTCTTAAAGTGAAAATAAGCTGCAAGGTTCAGCAAGTGGGTAGATAATAGGATTATTCAATGAAGCTTGGAGATTACTGGAGGAACTGAGCAAGTGTATGATTTCCAGTACAGAGGAAATATGAAAGATTTGTAACCTTCTGTAAAGTTACAGTTGTTAGCTCCTCTGGCAGTATTAATTGAAAGAGTGTTATCTGAGTTGCTTAAGATATTTCCAAAACTGTTTTGGATTACTTGTAGCAGAGAGTTGTTTGTTATGCCATTATAGGGATTTGGTAAAATTAGTGGATATTCTAGCTTGCCTTAAGATGAGGGAATTCTGAAGCACATTTGCATAATTTTGGTTTTGTTCCCATGAGTTCCATACAATGTCCCTATCCCCCAGTTCCATACCTTTATTAATGAAAAGTTATAACTTCCAATAAAACAAATCTTGTGCAGTCCTCAAGCATTGTGCACCTTAAACATGCACCATCAGGGACCAGGTATAATTCATAATTCTTTGCTGAAGCATTAACAGTCCCTACCATGTAAAATGTCTAATATATCTTCTACTTTGACCCACTACTGATGGTTAAAATCATTTCAACATGATCAATCACTGGTCTCCTATCCTCCCCCCTTGCAGCACCTTCATACATTGTATTATCATACCATTTATTCTAACTTTTCTTTTCTTTCAAATGTTTGCAGTTACTCCACAACTAACTCTCATTTTCCAACTTAAACACAAACTCAGTCAACAAGAATGATTAAAATTAATTTATACCCCCTTCAATCTAGAAAACCCCTGCCTGAGATTTCCTATAGTCTGCATAACATATAACCATAATTATTTTCTATTATCCCAATGTTCCACATCTTGTTGGGAAAGTGCCCACTTAGTTTGTTTAAAATTTAATTATTTCTATGCGTGGTCAGTGCTAATTCATTATCTTGTATTGTCTGCATAATGTGTTTTACTTCCCCTGAGATTTGGTCATTCCATAGTCTTCCACTGCCTAGTTATTAAGTTCTTGGCCACCAACATAGTTAGAGTTAATAGGGCTTTAACATGATGTGGTTTGTTTCGGTCAAGCCAGCTTAGTAACATTGCCTCACTAAAATAAAAATAAAAAACGCCGCTGAACCCTACAGTAATGGTAAACACTAGACAAACTTTATTGCAAGGAAACTAAGCGCTTTCACCCTGTAGCTCCTAGGGCTTCATCAGAGTAACAGTTAAAATTCAAATACAAACTTAAATAAAGTTCTTGAGTGCATCACCTGATCCAATTCGATAATAAAATGATTAACTGCTTTTTAAAAGTACATTGCACCAAAAACAGCTTAACAGAGTAAAATGTTTTCCTTGTAATAAAGTTTGTCCAGTGTTTACCGTGGCTCTATATTAAATCATCGAACGCTTAGAAAAGCAAACGATAATTTATCAACCTCATGTAGGCGAAAGGTTACAAACTAGAAAGCTTAGAACAGTGATTCTTTCCAAATCGCGGTTCCAAAAAAAAAAAACCAACAAAGTCACACCCCCCTACTTAAATATACCAACTCCGAGATCGCACTACAGTGACGAAAACGGCAAAGTAACGGACGGAGCCAAGCAATTTCTTTCCCAGGGAAAGAATTCACATATGCCGCTTTGTCATTTTGCCTTTTCGTCTTTTCAAGTTCAACCAAGACTCATTCGAAAGAATGTGTCTTCGGTCATCTAATAGGAACCCTTTACTGTTACTGTACACGTTCAGTGGTGTTTTTTATTTTTTTTTTTAAGTGAGTTCTGCGTTTCCGCTCCTTTGGACGGGTTGTGTGTGTTGTTTTCACAGTAACATTACCTCTTTAGTCAGAATTGTTTGCCTTCCACTTACATCATTCTGTAAGCCCTCCTTATATTCTTTCGATATGTCACAACCCCCAAAAAATATATACAGTGGATATAAAAAGTAAATTGTAGACAAACTTTAGAAACCAAAAAAAGAATGCAAAATATAAAAAGTGTACAGACCCCTGTTAAAATGCCAGGTTTTTGTGATATAAAAAATGAGACCACAATAAATCATTTCAAAACTTTTTCCACCTTTAATGTGACCTGTAACCTGTACAATTTAATTGAAAAACAAGCAAATCTGTTAGGGGAAAAATATAAAAAATAAAAAACGTATAATAAGCTGGTTGCATAAGTCTGTACACCCTTAAATACTTTGTTGAAGCATCTTTTGATTTAATTACAGCATTTAGTCTTAATGGGTACACACCTGCCATCAATTAAAGAGACTGATTAACCCCAAATAAAGTTCAGCTGTCCTAGTACGATTTTCCTGACATTTGCTCAGTTGCCTGCTACAGCAAAAGCCATGGTTCGCAGAGATCTTACAAAGTGTCACAGGGTTCTCATTGTTGAAAGATATTAGTCAGGAGAAGGGTACAGAAAAAATTCCACAGCATTGGATATACCATGGAACACAGTGAAGACAGTCATCAAAAAGTGGAGAAAATATGGGACAACAGTGAAGTTGCAAAGAACTGGATGTCCCTCCAAAACTGATGAAAAGACAAGACGAAAACTGGTCAAGGAGGCTGCTAAGAGACCTACACCAACACTGAAGAAGCTGCAGGAATTTCTGGCAAGTACTGGTTGTGTACTACATGCGACAACAATCTCACATATTCTCCATATGTCTGGACTTTGGGGTAGGGTTGCAAGACGGAAGCCTTTTCTTACACAGAAAAACATCCAGACCAGGCTAAAATTTGCAAAACAATACATCAAGTCTCCCAAAAGCCTGTGGGAAAATGTGTTACGGTCTGACGAGACCAAGGTTGAACTTTTTGGCCACAATTCCAAAAGGTACATTTGGTGCAAAAACGCTTTGCATCACCAAAAGAACACCATCCCCATGGTGAAGCATGGTGGTGGTGGCAGTATCATGCTTTGGGGTTGCTTTTCTTCAGCTGGAACTGGGGCTTTAGTCAAAGTGGAGGGAATTATAAACAGTTCCAAATACCAGTCACTTTTGGCCCAAAACCTTCAGGCGTCTGGTAGAAAGCTGAAGATGAAGAGGAATTTCAGGTTTCAAAACAACAACGACCCCAAGCATACATCCAAATCAACAAAAGAATAGCTTCACCAAAAGAAAATTAAAGTTTTGGAAAGGCCCAGGCCAGAGCCCAGACCTAAATCCAACAGAAAATCTGTGGGTTGACCTGAAGAGGGCTGTGCACAAGAGATGCCCTCACAATCTGACAGATTTGGAGCGCTTTTGCAAGGAAGAGTGGGCAAATATTGCTTAGTCAAGATGAGCAATGCTGATAGACTCCTACCCAAGAAGACTGAATGCTGTAATTAAATCAAAAGGTGCTTCAACAAAGTATTAGTTTTAGGATCTGCACACTTCTGCAACCAGCTTATTGTACGTTTTTTATTTTTTATATTTTTTCCCATAACAGATTTGTTTTTCAATTGTCAGTCAGTCAAGAACAGGTTATAGGTCACATTAAAGGTGGGAAAAGTTCTGAAATTATTTATTGTAGTCTCATTTTTTTTTAGATCACAAAAACCTGGCATTTTAACAGGGGTGTGTACACTTTTTATATCCACTGTATATATATATATATATATATATATATATATATATGTTCTCATGTCCCCCCCTCTCCCTTTTCACATTTCCAGCAAGTGCCATTGAGGTGGGAAAACATTTTCCACAGTCTGTCTCGAGTAAAGAAATATTTGTGCAAACACTGCCAAAAGATAATCGCAAATTTCTCTACACTGGTCATCAGTAAATTCTTTCTGTAAACTCAAATTTCATTTAAATGGCAACCCCTTTAACTCCTGTATTTCTTTTAAACTCTTGTATGCAGTGGAAATTAGCCTACCCTTGCATGTTCTGTCTCTCTAGCCAAGAATATATTTTGTACTGCCTTATGCTGCTAATCTCTTGTCTTTTTACCCTTACTGTACCTGTCCCCTTAGTTATTAACCTAAATATAAAAGCTGCTGTACCAGTGCCAATTGAAATTTTTGTCTTACTTCCTTCTACTTTGATCCTCTGGATAATTGTTCCCAATATTTTGGTTCTCTATTTCCTTGTCTCCAAACAGTTTCCACACCTTTCCTTCTCCTATTTAACCTAGATCTTGTTTCAAAGCCTAATGTGTTTTTCCCATTTTTTTATGCTGCTTTCCCTGGGTAGATGAAGCAATGTTCATCTAACCTGGCCATGTTGTTTGCTCTGGTGTTCTTTATCCTCCCTTTCCATTAGTGTCCAGAATCTGTGCGATTCCTCTTCCTGTCCTCTCCCTCAAAAGCTCCATATTCTTAACCATCCTTTATATTTAATGGCCTTACAGAGTTAATTTGGTAAGCTTTTTAAGCTGCGCAATGCTGAAACTGAAAGTCCAAAAGAATGGACTTGCATATACTAAGTCCGAGATGGCCATTTCTTGGAATATTCCCTTTTCTTTGAGGTATGGCAAAATCTCAGAGTTATTTATACAAGTTTGGAGGGGGTGAAGCAGAAGTTTAAAGGAGAAGAGTGATACTTGATGTTCCATCTTCTGCATTTTCAGTGTTTTTTCACAGCATATCTGCACTCAACATTACAATAGAGAGCCAGGTAATTTTAAGACTTCAGGAGGCAAAATATTCACTGTAGGTAACACCTACCTGAAATTTCAAAAAGATGTTGCATAGGCCCAAAAGACATTTGCACAATCAGTAAATATGCAAACAAATATTCAAGTCCCTCTAATGAAATGGTGTTCAACTTTCATACTGTATATAGCGAAAGACTGAATTTAAGTTGTCAAATATATACATATGTAATAAAAGTACAGTTGTATAAATAAACTCACCATAAAAACAAGTTATGTTCTTACCATAACGTTCCATCTGTGCTGTCAATCTTCATTCATTCTTGACTGACGGGTCTTAATTCAAACACTTGAAAGAGACTCGGGCGTTATAACAAGCCAGCCAGAAACTCTCAAGCCTCTCTTCCCTTCCCTTTAGATCGGGTTTGCCTATAGAGTAGAAAAAGGATGGAAGCTTTGTCTGAGCAACAACCTTACCAGGATCCCTGGACTAGTTCCGAACCTCTGGAGTCTTATTAGGGGGAAGGTGTGCGAGATGTCAAGAATGAATGAAGATCGACAACACAGTTGGAACGTTATGTTAAGAACATAATTCTTTATCTGATGTTGTCAATCTTCACTTATTCTTGACTGATGGGACAGAGTCCCTAGCTACTTTAGACCTGGGAAGCCCTACGGAAGGATATTCCTGAGTACTACATTGCCAAAGGATGCTCTTCCCCTGGAGATCATATCCAATTTGTTAATGAGTGATAATGGTATAGGGGGGTAGCCCAAGTTGCGGCTGCATATATGTCATCCACAGGAGGTCTATAATGAAAGGCTACTGAAGTAGAAACAGATCTGGTGGAATGCGCCCTAACTTTTGTTGATAAGTCCAGCTTATTCTGTTGGTAAATAAAAGTGATGCAAAATCTCGACCATTTTGACAGTGTAACTTTCAAAACTGACTTGCCCAGTATAGTACCCGAAAAAGATGGAAAGAATTGGTCCAATTTTCTGAAAGATTTCATTCTATCCAAGTAAATACGTAATTGTCTGTGTACATCCAACAAATATAAACAATATTCTCCCTTGTTTGAACATTTTGGGAAGGAAACTGGTAGATCAATAGACTGATTAATATTAGAATCTGACACCACTTTAGGCAAAAAGGAAGGATTAGTCCTGAGTGATACTCTCTCTCTGAAAAATGATATATGGGCATTTTAAAATTTTGCTCACATAAATGTGAATATCTAAGCAGAAGAAGAAACTTAGTAAATACACATAATGAGGGACTTCCATTTGTTGAGCTGATAGATTTTGACAAAAGAAGAGGTAAGGGAGATGCAGGAAACAATAGTGCCAACCACACTGGTAAAATGATTTACTTTGTGACTATTTATAATGTACTAAGTCAACAGATTGTGCAAATGTTACATTACTATTGGGCTATGTTGTTCAAAGATGGTATTTTGGAACAATGTTTAGCAAACAAAGTTTTGATTTCTTATAAAAAGGGCCGTAGTATTTCTGATATAATAGTGCACAGTAAATTTCAAATGCTTGAAGTATGAATACATAGATAGATTATTTTAAGATATGGCACTTTTAGGTGTGGGAAATGTTCTGCTTTCATGTTGTAAAGAAATTTCCTACTATTAATTCTGTAATTTTTTTTTCCCAAATGGATGTTATACTTGCAACACAGAAGGAATTGTGTATATTTTGAAATGTCCACGTAACAAGTTTTATGTAGGTGAAAGCAAATCAAAGTTTAAAGTACATCCTCAAGAACATATAAGGGGCATTAAAAAAGTTAATTGTGATAGTCCTTTAGCTATGCATTTTAAAGAATTTCATGCAAGTAATTTTAAAATGTTGTGTTTTAGAACAAGCGGGGTCTATTTTCCTTAGACCCTGTAGCAGTAAAAGAAAAATTGTTGTATACAGAAGCACTTTTTACTCTGAAATTCGATACATTGGTTCCCAAGGGTCTAACCACAAAACTTAATTGGAAGTTATTGATTTAATTGTTTAATTGACTGATTGAGTGAGTATATACGTGGTGAGGGAAGTTGTATTGTATTTGTACTCCTTGAAGGCTTAACAGCCGAGGCGATAGTGTGTGTGTGTGTGTGTGTGTGTGAAAAGAGAATAAACATTTTTGCTTGAAGACTGTGCCTTCCTTTTGTGATTCCATTACATTTAGTTTGGACTTCCAGTGGCTGTTTTATTTTACACACACAGCCTGCAATTCGGAGATTCTCTTGGCCGATGTGACAGCTACAAGGATATCACAAGTGGCTGCTGGCTCGAAAGGCTGATGGGCCAAGCTTTGTAAGAACAATGTTAGGCTCCAAGGTGCAATGGGCACTTTGAAAGGTGGTTTCAAATGTAAAGCGCCCTTCAGAAAGGTTTTGCAGAGACAGTGGGACATCAGAGAAAGGTCACTGAAACCATTATGGAAGTCTGAAATGGCAGCTAGATGAACTCTTACAGTCGAAGTAGAGACTCCTAATTGGAATAAGCTGGATAAATATTACAAGACCGTGTCGATGGAGGCCGAAAAAGGATCAATATCCTTTTCATCAGACCAAAGTGCAAATCTCTTCCATTTGCTAACAAAGTTTTCTGGTGAATGGTTTATGCGAAGTCAGAAGCATCTTTTGTGTGTGTGTCTCTTTCGGCTTTTCCCGGTTAGGGGTCGCTACAGCGGAACTCCGGTCCACTAATGATTGGCAGTTGATTTTTACGTGCCGAGTTGCCAGCCCTGATGCACAACCTTCAACGAAGGTACCCCCATTCACGCATGTCTCCACGCAGAAGACACTCTAGCTGAGAATCGAAACGGACAGCGTCTTACTGTGAGGCGACAACGCTACCGCAGCACCACCATCGCGGATCATCTTTTGTACTGGGGAAAATAAGTTATTTCACCTGGGAATTACTGGAAGTGCAGAAACCAAGCTGCCCGCTTGAGATTTTGTAGGTTTGTATGGACCAGGCCCTGTGGATGTGACAACAGATCTGGGATTGGATCCAGAATCCATGGACAGTAAATTAAGTGAGGCCAAAGAAAGGGAAACCAGACTTGATGGGGCCAATAAAGTGCAATAAGAATCACTTTGCTTCTCAACCGTTGGGCTCTCTTTAGACATTGCAGAATTAGGAGGATTGGTGGAAAGGCATAAAGAAGTCCCAGGGGTCAATCGTGGAGAAGAGCATCTCTCGAGGACTCCCCCTGAGTGGGGACCATGGCAAAGTAGCTGCTGCATTTGTGGGAAGAGGCAAATAGATTGCAGCAAGGCTGATCCCATCGACAAAAAATCTTCGCCTCAACAGTGGGACTGAGAGACCACTCGTGAGCCAGGAGAATGCATCTGCTCAGTTTGTCCGCAATCATGCTTGAGTTCCTCAGAATGTGCATTGCTATCAGAAAGCAGTTGGAGGTGATCACCCATTGCCTAACTCTTACAGCTTCTTGACAAAGGGGTAGGATTTGGTTCCCCCTTCTTTTTGATGTACCACACTACTGACATGTTGTCCAACTGAATTAGCAACTGTCCCTGAAGGGTGGACGGATTGGAATGCTTGCAATGCTAACAGTACTGCCCTCATTTCTAGGATGTTGATATGCAAACTGGCGTCTGTAGGGGGACCAAGTGTCTTGAACTGTCTTTCCCTGAAAATGCACCCCCCCCCCACCTTATCAGGGAAGCATCTGTGGTCACTATGGCCTTGGGCTGAGAGGGTGGGGGAAAGAGGCAGCTCCAAAATTTGTCTTCTGGCTTCATCCACCAATTTAAGTCCTGCTTGCACTGGTTGGTTATTCGGATCAGGTGGGTCACAGGATGAGTTAACATTGACCACTGTGATGACAGAAGCCATTGAAGTAACCTCATGTGGCATCTCGCCAGAGGAACTAAGGTGATTGCCGCTGCCATGGAGCTGTAAGACCTGGTGGGCCGGAACTTTGCCTTGAGAGAGTATCATTTTCAGTTATAACCACAACTTTTCCAATCTGTGAAGAGGAAGAGCAGCCATGCAGGACTTTGTGTTTAGTCTCGCTCCGATGAATTATATGTCCTGTGTGGGGGATAACTTGGACTTTTTCTGTTGATCAAGATGACCAAGAACTCTGCAAGCCTTAGAATAGAGTCCAAGGCGGAGAGCAGCAGATGGCTGGTGGGGGCGGTGAGGAGCCAGTTGTCTAAATATGGAAACACCAGGAATCCTTGTAACCTTAAGTGAGCTGCTATCACTGCATGCATTTGGTGAATTCCCTGGGGGCTGTGGTGAGACCAAGGGGCACTGCTTGAAATTGGTAATGACTGGCTCCTAGCCAGAAGTGGAGGTATCTTCTAGAGTGTTTGTCCCTTTTTTATGTAGTAATACGCATTCTGCTGAAGATCTACAGAAAACATCCGATAGTCTTTCTCCAGAAAAGGAAGGATAGACTGAACCATGACCATCCGGAATTTTGTTTGTTGAAGAAACCTGTTCAGCACAATGAGGTCTAAGACTGGCCTCCAGTCCCCTGTCTTTTTTGGCACTAAAATGAATCTGGAGTAAAATCCGGATCCTATTTGGTCTGGGGGGACTGTCTGGATGACTCTTTTCTAGCAGGTTTTGGATTTTGAGTGCTGCTAAATCGCTATGACTGGTTGGAACATCAGGGGTTCATCTTAGTGGTCTGGGATAAAGATCGAAGGGGATATGGTAACCTCTGGTAATTACTGTCTATATCCAAGAATTTAGAAGTTATGTACTCACCATAACGTTCCATCTGAGTAGGTATATTCATTTGTCTGCAACCTGTGGGTATGGATCCGATATCGGATCCGAACCGGCATGGTTTTCCAGCTATGGATCCAAGCTCTCAGCTCCTCCCCTCACCCATAATGCCCTGCTCTACCCTCATGACCTCAGATCGAGTTTGCCAACAGCAAAAACACCCTGAAAAGGGTAACAGATAATATGCAGGAAACTGAAAGGCCAAGGGGATAGGAGGGCGGGATGGTTGCAGACAAATGAATATACCTACTCAGATGGAACGTTATGGTGAGTACATAACTTCTAAATCTGAAGTAGGAGATTCATTTGTCTGCAACCTGTGGGACAGAGTCCCCAGCTACCTGAATCTTGGGCGGCCATCATGGAAGGATATTCCGGAGCACCGCGGAGCCAAAGGATGCTCTACCCCTAGATGCAAGATCCAACTTATAGTGGGAGATAAAAGTATGAGATGAAACCCACGTGGCTGCTGCACAAATATCATCTAGAGGAATCCTAGCCTTGAAGGCTGCCGAGGTAGATACTGACCGGGTTGAATGGGCATGAACACCCTCCGGTGCGGGCCTTCCTGAAGCTTGATAAGCCAATAAGATGCACTGTGAAATCCAGCGGGACAGAGAAACTTTAGAAATTGGCTTGCCGAAATTAAATTTTGCAAAGGAAATAAACAACTGGTCGGATTGCCTATGACCAGCCGTACCGTTTAGGTAAAATCTAAGTTGCCTGTGGACATCTAATGAGTGAAGCTTATATTCACCTTTGTTTTCATACTTAGGGAAGAAAACAGGGAGGTTAATGGACTGATTGATGTTTGCTTCAGAAGCGACTTTAGGAAGAAAGGACGGGTTGGTCCTGAGGTAGACACGGTCCGGATGAAATACCAAGTAAGGAGGTTTAGCTGATAATGCTTGAAGCTCTGAAACTCTCTTGGCCGATGTAATGGCCACCAAAAAGGCTGTCTTGTAAGACAAGAATTTGAGATCCACCGTAGCCGCTGGTTCGAAAGGGGGGGCGGTCAAGGCCTGGAGAACCAAAGAGAGGTCCCAAGGAGGAACCGCTTGTTTTACAGGGGGCCTGAGAAGAAAAGTACCTTTAAGGAAAATTTTACACAACTTGGCTGACATAAGAGGGTTAGAGTCATGGCCAATGTGATAATGAGAAATTGCCGCCAGTTGTACTTTGACTGTGGAACTGCTGGCACCATCGTTAAAAAGAGTGGTTAGAAAGTCAAGCACTAAGGGAAGAGGAACCGTGAAGGGATTCAGGCCTTGCCGCTCCGCCCACAAAGAAAACCGTTTCCACTTGCTGCGGTAGACCTTCCTAGTGGACGGTTTATGAGCTGCCACCAGAATTGCCTTGACAGGTGACGAAATACCGGGAGTCCTGATCAAGAGTGGAACTGGAGCATCCAAGCGGTCAGCTTCAGGTTGTCCAGATTCGGAGGAGGTATGCAGGATGGATGGGATATCAGATCCGGAATGGGATCTAGAATCCAAGGAGGATTCACCGAGTGAGACCTTAGGAAGGGGAACCAGATCTGTCGAGGCCAAAACGGAGCAATGAGAATCATTCTGCAACCCACCCGAGAGGCTTTCTGAAGAACTTGGAGCAACAGAGGCAAGGGTGGATAAGCATACAGAAGACCGGGTGGCCAAGCATGCACCAGAGCGTCTCTTGGGGAACCTCCGGGAGGAGGTATCAGAGCGAAAAAACTGTCGCACTTGGTGTTTGAGGGAGAGGCAAAAAGATCGCATGAAGGAGTTCCCCACCGTGCGAATATGCGTTCCGCTACTTGACAATTGAGAGACCACTCGTAAGGGGTCAGAATGGTGCGACTGAGCTTGTCCGCTAGGATGTTGGACCGACCCGGAATGTGCGTTGCTACTAGAAAGCGGTTGGTGGAGATTGCCCATTCCCAAACTCTCATGGCTTCTCGACAAAGAGGGTAAGACCTTGTCCCCCCTTGTTTGTTGATGTACCAGACCACAGACATGTTGTCCGATTGAATCGCAATTGTTCCCAAGGGAAGAAAGTCCTGAAGTGCTAGCAACGCTAAGAGCACTGCTCTCATCTCTAGAACGTTGATATGCAGTAAGGTCTCTGAATCGTTCCACGTGCCTTGGACGGTCCGGCCAAAATGCCCCCACCTGAGGCAGGAGGCGTCCGTGGTCACCGTGGCGAGAGGGGGAGAAGCACAAAATGGGCGGCCCTCGTGGAGAACTGGGGAGTGAAGCCACCACAAGAGGGACCGCTTGCAAGCCTTGCTGATCGCAATGGGATGATGCATAGGAGAGCAAGGTAAGACCACTGTACTAAGAGAGTCCACTGTAGGATGCGCATATTGAGCCTGGCAAGAGGGAGAAGTGCTATAGCAGATGCCATGGACCCTAGAGCCCTCAGGACCAACTCCGCCGGAACAGAACTTGAGTGGAGAATGGCCCGCACCTGGAGCTGCAGATTTTGAACTCTGTCCGCAGTGAGGAAGGCTCGTAAACTCCTTGTGTCTAGCCTGGCCCCTATAAAATCTAAGAGCTGTGTGGGCCAGGTTGGATTTCTTTGTATTTATTGTAATGCCCAGAAAAGGAGCAAGATGGAGAAAGGAGTCTCGCGCCAATAATAGTAGATGTCTTGTTGGGGCGGTAAGAAGCCAGTCGTCCAGGTAGGGAAAGACCTGCACCCCCTGAAGCCTCAGGTGGGCCGCTACCACTGCTAATACTTTGGTGAACACCCTGGGGGCTGTGGTGAGACCAAAGGGAAGGACCCGGAACTGGTAGTGACTGGCTCCCAACCGGAAGCGGAGGAACCTCCTGGAGCGCCTGTCCATCAGGATGTGGTAGTACGCGTCTTTGAGGTCTATCGAGCACATCCAGTGATTTTCTCCCAGAAGGGGGAGAATAGATTGCAGAGTGACCATTCGGAATTTTTCTTTGGGGACTGCCAGATTCAAGAGAGAAAGGTCTAGAATTGGTCTTAGTTCCCCCGTCTTCTTTGGCACTAAAAAGAACCTGGAGTAGAACCCTGATCCGATCTGGTCTGGGGGGACGGGCTGGATGGCTCTTTTCTTTAGCAGATGGCCAATTTCTGCCAAAGCAGCCTCCCGTTGACCGGGTGGAACGTCCGGGAGGGACTTCAACTTTGGAAAGTGAAGAAAAGGGATGCGATATCCTCTGGATATGATTTGGAGAACCCAGCGGTCTGATGTTCTGGACTCCCATGCCGCTAGGTGCCCCGAAAAACGTCCCCCGACTGCCTCCAGAGTGGAGCAGCCGGGCAACCCCTCAGGGTTGCTGCGCGGGACGTTCAGAGAAAGGTTCCCTGGACCCGAAGTTTCTGGGAGCCCCTCTGCCTCTAGGGTGGCGTCCTCCCTGTCCTCCTCTGCCACGGAAGGACTGGTTGTCCGGAGCAGGCTGGGACTGCTGCGACTTCCGGAACCACATCTTCTTCTGACCCTTTTGGTTCCTAGAGTAGGGCCTCTGGGGTGCAGAGAAGCGGATTCCGACGGCAGACAGCGTCTTCCCGTCCTTCTCGCTCTGGGTCAACGTTTCGCGAACGGTTTTGCCAAAGAGAGCAGAACCATCAAAGGGGGCGTTCGCAAATGACGCTTTGAAGGGCTCAGAAAAATCGCAGTGATGGAGCCAGGCCTGACGTCTAGTGACTAGGCCTGCCCCTGCGGCTCTAGCGGCGCCTTCCGTAGCGTGGGAGAGTAGCCGCATAGAGGTATTAGTAACTGACCTAAGAGTGGCCATGCGGGTGGAGTGCAGCACTGTCCTCCACCGACATCGACGCTGGGGGAGATGCAGCGTATTCTTTAATGAGATCTCGCTGCATCCTAATGACGTGTGCCAAGTAGTTCAGCGCCCTTACCGAGAAGGTCGCTGAACAAAACATCCGCTTCCCTAAGCGGTCCATCATCCGAGACTCCTTGCTCGGGGGATGGACTGAGGGACTGTCCAGAGCAAGTTCCCTCTTGGTGGCCGCCGCCGTCAACATGGCATCTACCGGAGGCCCCTTACTCCAATGGGCACGGTCGGACGGTGGGCTAAGGATCCTATCGGGCCTCTTAGGAATTGGCTCCACGGTGTCCGGTTCCTTCCACGCCCTGGTGGTAATGAGGTCCACCAGGGGGTCGGCAGGAGGGGACACCCAAGAGGTAGACGGGCCCGCTTCAAATGCCTCCAAGAACACGGACTCGTCAGAGGAAGACTTGGGGCAGACCCCCTTATACGGAGCATTTCCATGATGTCTCCAAATGAGACATCCTCGGGGGGTGACCGTGGGGAGCCTTCCCCTTTCTCCAAGTCCGTTTCTTCCTTGAGAGACTCGGGGGAGTCAATGTGCCTCCTTTTGCACGTATGCTTGCGAGGGACATCCTCTGGGGGGCTGTCAGAGGACTCCTCGCAAGCAGCAACTTGTTCCAATGGAGCAACTTGGGGCACAGAAGCGGGCTGTCCCAAGGGCCGGATGGTGGAAGCCTGGCCCAGTGCAGAGGGAGCGCGGGACGGAGCCGAAGCAAGTGCCGGGGGTCCGGAGACCCTCAACAGGGCCATCTCCACTACATCAAACGCCGAATGGGAGCCGACCTCGACCAAAGGATCCGACAATCGGCTCCCCCTCGGATCCGAAGAGTGGATCGGAGCCGGCGCCGAAGCGCTCGGATCCGAAGGGACAGTGCGCTCCAACACGGACGGCGCCGAAGGAGCACTGATCCCCCCGGATCCGAGGCTCGGATCCAGGCTCCGAGAGGTCGGATCCGATGCACTCGAGGGCAGGGTCGGATCCGGTACAGTACTATCGGCGCCGACCCACCCCGCCCGGCTGCTCGGCTCCAGCTGCTCCGAACCCGGATAGCGGGTCGGAGAAGGAGCAATCGGTTTGAAAAAGGGTGTTGAGCTCCCCAGAGGGGAGGCAAGAGCACTCCCATCTGCATCTGGGCCTGGATGAACCTTCGCATCATCCGGTCCAGATCAGCATCGAGGTTATACGTGGATCTCGACGAGGCTACCGAGGTAGGCCTGGAGTGCCTCCTCGATAGCCTCGACGGAGATCGGGTCTCCTCCTCCTCAGGTCCCGTGAAAACACACAGGAGACCGGAGCCGAGAAGGAGGAGACCGAGCCGAACGGAGCCGGGAGAAGCCGCTTGGCTGGCGGGGCCGAAACAGAGGTCTCGCCCCGCCGCTTATGGTGCTTCTCCCTCCGGTCCTTTTTCTTAGCATCCCTCTCCTCCGAACCAGAAACGGGAGGTTGAGTCCCAGGAGGAGGAGGGGGTGCTGCAGAGGGAATAACCGTAGGCACGGTTACTCCGGAAGGAGCGGAGGTCGGAGCAGAGTCCGGCGGTAAAAGGCCCGCCAAAACAAGCTTGGACCTCCGCTCCTTCAATGCCCTGGGGTTGAACCCTGCACAAATGGAACATCCAGATGTGAGGTGTTCAACCCCCAGGCATCTAACACACCGAGTGTGGCCATCAGCTGGGGAAAGCTTATGGCCACACTCGGAGCATTTAGAAAATATAGACTTGGGTTGGTCTGCCATCCTAGTCTAAAAAAGTAGTTACCAAAGTAAAGTAACTAAACAACCAATACACACACAGGCCCAACACACACACTCTACGCCAACAGCGAGGGGAGGGATAAAACTTTTAGATTAACTCTAAAAAGAAAAAATATTAAAGGGGAAACCTACACTTTCACTCAAAAAATCAATACAAACTTCAAATTTCTGAAATTTAACAATAAAACTACCACTTAGCTTGAGAGCTTGAGAAACAAATCCAGTCACCATGCGCGGCAAACGAGATCTGAGGTCATGAGGGTAGAGCAGGGCATTATGGGTGAGGGGAGGAGCTGAGAGCTTGGATCCATAGCTGGAAAACCATGCCGGTTCAGATCTGATATCGGATCCATACCCACAGGTTGCAGACAAATGAATCTCCTACTTCAGATCTGATGTTACTGTGTGCCAGACTGCGTAGTGCAGACAAAATCTTCCCCCAACTGCCTCCAGAGGTAAGCAATCAGGCCGCTGCTCAGAAGCGCTGGTAGGGTTGACCAGAGAAAGAATCCCAGGATCCAAGGTTACACATGCCCCCTCTGTCATGGGAGGGGCGTCTTCCAGAAGAGTTCCCCCCCTCTGCCCCGGGAGGAATACTCACCATGTGTGTCCCGAAAAGGCCCTTGTGACTTTCTGAACCACATCCTTCCACTCCTCTGATTCCTGGAATAAGGTTGTTGAGGAGCAGAAAAATGCACACCCACAGGAGAAAGGGTCTTTCCATCCTTCTCTCACCTGGCTAATGCGTCTCTGACTTTTGGACCAAAAAGGGACAAAGCATCAATGGAAGCATTGATAAAGGAAGACATTAAGGGATACACAAAGTCACACAATCGCATCCAGTTGTGATGCCTAATGGCAATGCCTGTACCTGCTGCCCTGGAAGTCCCATTGGCTGTATGTGCAACAAGCCGCATGGACAAGTTGGAGATGGACTCTAGGGTGGCAAGCTGAGAGGCAATCTTATCATGGACCTCACCAGAGGCTGCTCCTACTAAGGTTTCTGAAAGCCCGATTATTAGAACCCTTTGGAATCACTTAAAATGTGCCAGAAAATTCAAGGACTGTATGGCGAAGGTCTATGAAGCAAAGACCTGCTTCCCAAATCTGTCCATCGTCCTGGACTCTTGGTTAGGAGGATGGACAGTTGGCAAGTTCCTTCTTTGTGGCAGCCACCACCACCATGACATCTACTGCTAGAGCTTTTGACCAGTGAGGCTGATTCTCGGGCATGAAAATAATTTTGTCCTGTTTCCAGGGAATTGGCTCTATAGTATCAGGGGCCTTCCACACATGCTGCATGATGAGTTTGACCAGTTCATTGGCAGATGGGGTCACCCAAAAAGTAGAAGGGTGGACACAAAAAGCTTTCAAGAAAACAGATTCCTTACAGGATGGGTTTGCGGACTTCCAATCACCCCTCTGTTTTAAAATCTCCAGGATGTCTCCGAAGGAGACATCTTCAGGGGGTAATAGAGGGGACCCATCCCCTTCATTGAAACCTGTATCCTCAGTGACAGATTCTTCTGGAGAATCCAGGTGCTTCCTATTGCATGTTCTCTTAACGGGGTGGTTCCTCAGGGTGAAGATCCGAGGACGACTCTGAAGAGAGGGGACCCTCCAACAGGGTGCCTTGCTGCTTTTGTACCCGCTGCCCAAAGTAGCAGATTGTGACAGCTGTGAGCCAGACGATACATAGATGTGACACACTGGTGGAAATGGTGCAAGCTGTCAGCCTGCAGAGGCCACAGCTCTCTCCATAATCTGGAAGGCAGGCCCCACCTGAAGAGGAATGGGAGCCTGGAACCGGGAAAGACAACCTCAGAACTGGGGTCACACCCCACTCCAAAGAGCCCACCTCCAGAGTAGGAGCTGCGAGAGGACTTGAAACTGCCAGGGCACCAGAAACCATAGACAGTGCCGTGGAAAAAAATCAGAGCTGATCCAGGGATCCCAGAGCCAGCAGCCAAGTTACGGTCCCATGGGTGGGTTGGCTCAGATGGAGTCTTCAACCACAGAGTCAGTTCCGGAGCTGACGTGAGGTCCACCATTGGCACTGAAGTAGATGGCATCGGGAAACTGAAGTCGAGGGCTCCAAGACCTGCGGAGAGGATGAAGGAGGAACATAAGTTGGAGTACTTGGAGAGTAAACCTCGGCTCCAGATGAGAGAAAGTTTCTAGATGGGGCAAAAAGACCTCTGGCCGCCAAGAGCTGGTCCACTCATCTGACTACATCAAGCTCTGAAAGGCTCCTGGTGGAATGGACGGACATCCTCGAAGGCAATTCTGGTCTTTCAATGAATGGGCTTAATTGTTGACCCAAGAAGGGGTCTATAGATGGGGAGTACATAGTCCTGGGCATATTCTTGACCTTCGCCACTGTGGTCAGCTGGCCAATAATTTGTTTTGCTGGGGAGGAAGTTACTGGTATGGGGGAAACTATTGTTGGTGCCGAGAGGGTCATTGGTACCGATGAAAGAGTCGGTGCCGTAGTGACTTTTGTAGGTTCAATGGTCGTCAGCACCGTGGGGGAAGTTACAGTCTTTGGTGCCGTACAGCAGGGTGTCGATTCTGGTATCTTAGGCCTTGGTTCAGAGGGATGCTTCAGGACCTGGCCCTTAGTAGATTTAGATTCAGGAGTTTTAGGAGATGCCAGAACAGACTAATTCCTTTTCTTGGACTCTTTTTTTTGGGAGACTTAAATGTCTCCACCTCAGACAAAGCCCTGCTAAAAGGGCATTTTAACAGCCCTTTGAGGATAAGTTTGTTGCACCTCTCTGCAAGGGTTCGAGCACTGAAACCCTTGCAGAGTTCACACGGCGGTTGAATTTCTAAATATGGCACCCTCAAACAATGCACACAAAGAAGATGTCCGCCCAAACTGGGCATCTTTCTGCCACATTCCTCGCACTGCTTGAAACCAGTAGTTCCATTATGCTTCTCTGCCATCTTTCAAAAAATAGTCTAGAAGGCACGCGGCGCAGACACAAACTTACTCGCACACACAAGTAATGGAAAAAACAAAAATATTTTTTTTTTTTGTTTTTAAAGTTGTACCAAAATATCCATGAAGGCTAAAGGGAAGAAAAAGCAGGAAAAGGGGATACCAATGATGGTATTTAAAAGATTTACCAGAGGTAACAGGGAAGGGAGGGGCCTATACAGACAATGGTAAGTCAAATATTATACTAACAATGTAGAAAGGGAAGATAAAGCACTCACACTAAAAAAAAAGCAGAGCAGTAACAACAAATATCAAGTAACATGACCTAAAGGAAGAAATTTTATATAAATAAATAAATATATATACATACACACACACACACACACACACACACACACACACACACACACACATATATATATATATATAAATAAAAAGAAAAAGTTAGCACTTAGCTGAAGCTGAGATCATGGCTGATGCATCCTAAATTCTATGCTACACACAAGATCTTAAAGGAAAGGAAGAGAGGCATTATGGGTAGCCTTGGCTTGAGTGTTTCTGGCTGCCGTGAGCTTGTTATAACAGCTGAGTCAGTTCAGGGGGTCGGAACCAAGACCCCACAGCCAAAAATTAATGAAGATTGACAACATCGGATCAGTAGATGTACAAATTAAAATGGGTGGGTGGAGGGTTTTACTACTACAACAGTGATGTAATCAAAACTGTTTTGGTAAGGTTACTTGCAAATCTGTACTATGTTCATCATTCAATCACTGTTGCAATAGCCTAAGCTATATGGTTTGATTAATAAGGCTTAGATAGGAAGGGAGCAAGAGGAAAGCTCAGAGTCCAGGAGCCCTGGTGAACAGTCCTGGCTTTGGAGAAAGACTCAAGTTTTATGCTTAGTGAAGATGTATACAGGTGACTAAGTTGCTCCATCTAGAATACTTTTAGAGTCCATCCCTTTTGAGAAAGCTCTAAATGTAGCCAAAGTTCTGGTACAGTCAGGTGTGACCTTGAAAGGAAGGGCCTTTCCATGGTAAGAACAATGGCTTGCATGGGAAAACCATATGGAAACTATACTTTGATATTGTTTGCCCCTTTTCCTTATTTTCATAGGAAATGAAAAACTGATTGGTGTCTAAAGTTCTCTGTCCTGTCAACGTAGCGTCTGAGGTGCCAGTGGACATCCAGAGAATGTGGAACTGACTCTTTCTTATTTGTTTCAGGGAAGAACACAGGGACATGAACACACTGATTTAAAGTGAATTATGATACTACCTTTGGCATGAAAGAAGGGTCAGTTCTTAAATACCTTATCCTTATGAAAGGTGAGCAAAGGCTGAATTAGGATAACAAATTACAACTCTCTTAGCTAAGCTCAGAGCAGTAACAAACACAGTTTTTCATGTTAAGAACTTTAAATCAACTTGAGGATTTAGTTCAAAAGGAAAAAAGGGGTATTCTACTACAAAATTAAATTTCCCAAGAAGAAACCACCTGTTTTCTAGGCAGACAAACGAAGTACTTCAGAAAATGTTTGACCTGAAATAAGGAGGAAAATGGGGACGTAAGGGCAGGCAAGCAGAAATGGCCAACACATTACTCTTGATAGATGAAGAGAAGGGGCCAGAAGATTGGAGCAATTTACACAAATACAGGTGAATCAGTAGAGCTTCAGCCTTAAAGTGTCCTTGTTTATATCATGACACAAAGCAGAAAATCTGTTCCAACTAGCTAAATGTGATTTTTCCAAGTAGCAGGTTTCTTTAATCTACTTTAAAAACTGTTGCACATCCTCAGAAAAAATGTGCCGGGGGAACAAAATTATACCATCCAGGCCATAAGATGTAGAACTTGAAAGTTTTGTGTGAATCAGAGCTCCCTTTACCTGTGTAAGTGCACCCTGCGGTGTACACTGTGGTAACTCTCACTGGCCATTTTCATGAAAAGGAAGAACCACTGTTTGGGGAAAAGGTGAATTACCAAAATATTTTGGAGTCTCCTTTCATATTTTTAAAAGAACTCTGTTTATTAAGAAAGGCAAAGAGGGACATTTAAGACCATGTGAAGGAAAAGGCATTTCTCTTCCAGAACTTCCTGTAAGGAGTCCTGGAGCATTTTTTTCAACTGTCTTGTTATAAATGGAGGCAAATAAATATTTAGGAGTTCCTCACAGTGGGAAAATCTCATGAAAGATCCTTGTGTGCAAATTCTACTTATGGGGTAGGTCTCATGGACCTGCTTGGAGTATCTGCCACAGTTATTTTTCTCTGACAGAATAAATTTAGCCTGTGGGGATATAGTGTGCTGAATTGCAAGCTCCAGGCTATTGTGACTAACCTGCATAAAAGACAAGACCCTGACGCTCTGTTTACATAACACATCACAGTGCTGTTTGTGATATGGCTCAATCTCTTTAAACCATTTATCAATGCCATAATTAGAGTTTTAGCTGCTTTTTACTGAAATAATAGTTCCAAATACCCCTACTTTGATTCTTTTGTATACAGCTCCTCACAATGAAGTCTTTATCGCAGTCACAGCCTGGGAAAAAGCAGATGGGGAAATGGAAGATGTGAACTCAAAAGTGACTGCTCTATCTGCCAAAGTTCTTTTCTCACAAAGTTCAGCACAGGGGATTTGAAAAGGACGAGGGTGATGGGTCCATACAGATTTGAGAAACCACTTGCGTGTAACCTGGTTAGTGGAATTATTAGAATAGTAAGAGGGTCATGCATCCCCAAATCCTGAGGTATTCCCTTGCTGTAGTTAGATGCTGCTGAGAAAACTGAAGAAAATGTTATTGGTAAAATTTACTTTCCTGGTGCAGATATGCCACCATTTGATAACTGCCTAGCATGCACCCTTGAAAACACACACTGTAGAAAGTTGGAAAGTAACAAGAAAGGATTCCTCCAGATGGAGGCGAAAAATAGAAGTTATGTTCTTACCATAACGTTCCATGTTAGTTGTCTTCTTCTCGCCTTCTTCTTGCTGGATGGGTTCGGAGCCGACCTCGGCTCCGACTCGGCCACTCTAAAAGCTCGAGAGTTGGTTCCACCGGCTCGAGGCTCCCCTTATATCCCACAATGCTAGGCGAGAGTTACCTCAGATCTCGTTTGTAAGCTAACCCCAGCTTATAATAGTAATAGAACAACTCTAAAAGAGTCCACCTCTACAACAGGGAGAAAGAAAGGTGACCTACATCCTGATTCAGGAAATATGCAAACAGCATATGCCTAAGAAAAGAGGTGGTAGAAAGAGAGGTCACAATCACAACTCCTCTAGGTCTGTCCAGGCCAGGGGGAAGGAGGGTGGGACGCTTAAGAAGAAGGTGAGAAGAAGACAACTAACATGGAACGTTATGGTAAGAACATAACTTCTATATGTTAAGTTGTCTATCTCGCTTCATTCTTGCTGGATGGGACCGCGTCCCTAGCACCTTGTCCCGGGTGGCCTAACGGAACAGACTCCTGAGAACAGTGGAACCAAAGTTAGCTCTATGCCTAGAAGCTAAATCCAACTTATAATGAGAAATGAAAGTGTGAGGAGTAGCCCAAGTAGCCGCTGCACAAATGGTGTCAATAGGCAGTCTGTCTTGGAAGGCTAAAGAAGTAGCCAAAGCTCTGGTAGAATGGGCCTTAGGTTTATTAGGCAGCTTTTGGTGTCTAATCTCATAAACAAGGGTAATCAGAGATGTAAGCCATCTAGATAATGATACCTTTGAAACTGAAAGTCCTTTTCTGCTTTCTGCATAGGAGATAAACAGTTGGTCAGATTTTCTGAATTGTTTTGTTCTATCCAAATAGTACCTCAACTGACGATGAACATCTAGCCAGTGTAATTTTTGTTCAGACCTATTGGAATATTCTGGAAAAAAGACAGGGAGGTCAATGCTTTGATTTAGATTTGACGTCAAGACTACCTTAGGCAAGAAGGACGAGTTGGTTCGTAAGGATACCCTGTCCTTATGGAACAATAGATAAGGAGGTCGACAGCTGAGTGCATGAAGTTCTGAGACTCTTCTAGCTGAAGTAATAGCTACCAGAAAGAGAGTCTTCCATGATAGCAATTTTAAAGAACAGGAGGCTGCAGGTTCGAAAGGGGGGAGAATCAAAGAAGTAAGAACTAAATTTAGGTCCCAAGGAGAAGGAGGATTTCTTATAGGAGGTCTGAGAAGAAAAACTCCTTTCAAAAAGGCTTTGCAAAGCTTGTGGGACATTAAAGCAGACTCAGAAATACCTACATGAAAGTTAGAGATAGCTGCCAATTGAACTTTAAGAGTAGAAGGGGATGAACCTGCATGGAAGAGTTCAGCTAGAAATTCAAGGACTATTTGGATGGAAGCAGTGAAAGGATCTATGTCCCTTCCTTGAGCCCAATATGTGAAACGTTTCCACTTACTCAAATAAATCTTCCTAGTGGAAGATTTATGGGAAGCTATCAAAATATCTCGAACAGAGCGAGACAATTGAGGAAGCCTGGCTAATGTTGGAACTGGAGGAACCAAGCAGTGAGGTTCAGAGAGGGGAGGGAGCGATGTAACTGACCCGATTGATGGATCAAAAGGTCTGGAACTAGGTCCAGATGCCAAGGTCGCTCCAGTAGAAATTGATGTAGAAAGGGGAACCACACCTGTCGAGGCCAGTAAGGAGCAATGAGGATCAACAAGGCCTTCTGAGCGATAGCTTTCTGTATCACCTGAGAGATTAGTGGGAAGGGAGGAAATGCATACAGAAGTCCCGGGGCCAAACTTGGACTAGAGCGTCTCTGCTGGGTTGGCCTGGTAAAGGGAATAGAGTGAAATAATGTCTGCACTTGCTGTTTTGGGGAGTAGCAAAAAGATCGCAGCAAGGCTGACCCCACTTGAGAAAAATCTCTCTCACAACAGAGTCTTTCAGAGACCACTCGTGAGGCATGAGGATAGCTCTGCTCAATTTGTCCGCTATTTGATTGGACTTCCCCGGGATGTGCGTTGCTATCAGAAAACGCTGAGAAGAAATCGCCCATTGCCACAATCTGAGTGCTTCTCGACACAGGGGGTAGGACCTGGTTCCGCCTTGTTTGTTGATGTACCACACTACAGACATATTGTCTGTCTGGATTGCAATCGTTCCCAAGGGGAGAGAGTCTTGAAGGGCTTGCAACGCTAAAAGCACTGCTCTCATCTCCAGAACATTTATGTGCAAGTGGCATTCGTCTGGTTGCCATGTGCCCTGGACCGTCCTGCCCTGATAATGCCCCCCCCACCCGATCAGGGAGGCGTCCGTTGTCAAAGTAGCAACCGGAGGGGGGGGAACAAATGGTCTTCCCAACCAGAGCTGAGGGGAACACATCCACCACATGAGATGATTTCTGCATGTCCGCGTGATCATAATGGTATGGGACATTGGAAGTTGCTGGTATGACCATTGTGTAAAGAGCATCCATTGAAGGATTCTCATGTGGAATCTGGCTAATGGAAGCAGAGGTATGGCAGCCGCCATAATTCCCAACACTTTCAGAACTAACCTGGCTTTGATTCTGTTGTTGTTGAAAAGGAGTGAGACCAGTCTGTGTATGTCTGTTATTCTCTGATCTGTTAGCCTCGCAGACATGTTTACTGTGTCTAGATTTGCGCCTATGAAGGTAATAGTACGACAAGGCGACAAAACAGACTTTTCGCAATTTATTGAAATGCCTAACTTTTGACAAATGCGAAAGGTGTAATCCCTGGCCATCAGAAGGAGATGCTTGGTGGGGGCTGTGAGGAGCCAGTCGTCCAAATATGGAAACACCTGGAATCCTTGTCGTCTCAGGTGAGAAGCTACCACTGCCATGCATTTGGTAAACACCCGGGGGGCAGTGGTGAGACCAAAGGGCAGGGCCCTGAATTGAAAATGACTGGTTCCCAGCCTGAAGCGGAGGAATCTTCTGGAGCGTCTGTTCATTTTTATGTGATAGTACGCATCCTGAAGGTCTATAGAGCACATCCAGTTTCCTTTTCCCAATAGGGGAAGGATGGACTGCAGCGTGACCATCCGAAATCTTGTTTTCTTGACTGATCTGTTCAAGATACTGAGATCCAAAATTGGTCTCCAGTCCCTGTTTTCTTTGGAACTAAAAAGAACCTTGAGTAGATTCGGATCCTTGCTGGTCTGCTGGAACTGGCTGAATTGCTCTTTTGCAAGCAGTTTTGAAATTTCCAAAACCGCTAGATCCCTTTGCGGGTGGAACATCTGGAAGGATTTTTTGATTGTTTGGAATGCGAAGAAAGGGGATAGAATAGCCTTGAAATGATAGACTGTACCCATTTGTCTTGAGTCAGGGATAGCCAGGCTTTTGGGTACAGTGACAACCTTCCCCGACTGCCTCCGAAGGTGGGCAGCCGGGCAACACCTCAGGGATGCTGAAAGGGCTTATCAGAGAAGGCTTCTCGTCTGCCCTGGTTCTGCGGAGCCCCCTGCCTCGAGGCGGCGTCTACCATTGTTATTCCGCCTCTGCCTCTGGCGGGAACGACTTTGTGCGTCAGGCGAAGTCCCTTGATTTTGTTTACGGAACCACATTTTCCCACTTTTCTGGCCTTTGGAGTAAGGCCTAGAAGGAGTAGAAAACGGACTCCGACGGCAGAAAGAGTCTTGCCATCAGTCTCGCACCTAGTCAAGGTTTCTTCCACTTGAGGACCAAAGAGATGATCCATCAAGCGGGAGTTAGTGAAAGACGTCTTGAAGGGTCCGCAAAATTGCATAGCCGCATCCAGGCATGCCTACGTAAGGCCACACCTGTCCCTGCGGCCCTACTCGCTCCATCAGCCGCATAAGAAAGGAGGCGCATGGAGGAGTTGGCTATGGAGTTAAGGGTAGCCAGCTGAGTGTTCATTTTATCTTGAAAACCCACAGCTGTAGGATCCTTCAACATTTCACTCGCTTCTTTAATCAAGTCTCTTTGAAGACGAATGAAATGGCACAGGTAGTTCAGCGAACGCATAGTAAATGTCGCTGACGAAAACATCCGCTTCCATACCTGTCCATGGACCTAGATTCCTTGTTAGGTGGATGGACAGGTACTGAAGGATCAGCTAGTTCCTTCTTAGTGGCAGCAGCTACCACCATAGCATCCACAGAAACTCCTTTTGTCAAGAACTGCTTGTCTGCTGGTGCCGTTATGAATTTGGAGGGTCTCCTGGGAGTGGGATCTACTGAATCAGGAGCCGTCCATGCCTTTTTAGCAACCACCTGCATGAGGGGGTCAAAGGGGGGGGACACCCAGGAGGTGGAAGGACGAGAGCCAAACGCCTCAAGATATACAGATTCATCCTCCGAAGGGTTAAGGGCTGGCCAATTTCCCCTCTGCTTCAGGATCTCTAGAATGTCTGCAAAAGAGACATCTTCAGAAGGGGAACGGGGGGAACCCTCGGAATCATCTAAATCTGTATCAGATGTGATTGACTCAGGTGAGTCAATGTGTTTCCTCTTACACTTCCTCTTCCGAGGGGGCTCTTCTGCCAAATCAGGAGAGGCCTCGGAAGAGGATGAGATCCCCACAGGGGGTTCCTGAGGAGCTGGCTCTCTGCGGTCCGGGATGAGGGAGTGAGTCGACTTGACCTGAGGCACCGTGAGGAGGGGGCGGCACCGACTGTGGAGTAGAGCCAGGCTCTAACACACTCCGCATGACCTCGAAAGCACCCCTGTCAGGCAAAGCCAGAGGTCCCCGCTCCGAGAAGCTGAAAACCCCCCTCGGCACCGACAGTGATGGCTCCGAGGCCGATGTCGGAGCCGAACTCACCAGCGCCGAAGCTCCGAGAGGAAGAGCGGGGTCGGACAAGGGTCCGATGCCACTCACCCCCTCGGAGCCGACGATGGAAGTCCGGCGCCGAGATTCTTCTAAGGAAGAAATCGGAGCCGACGATGGAGCCTAAGACAATTGTATCGGCTCCGACGCTACCACAGTCTCGGTTCCGACACGACCCGGCTCCGAGCTCAACGGAGTCGGAGGAGGAATATATTGATGGACAAGGGCAGGCATCGACTGATGAGTCGGGCTCTGAAGCATCTGGGCTAGTAACTCGGACTTAAGAAGTCGACTCACTACCCTCTGAAGGTCATGATCCGATAGCCTCGATGACCTAGAGGAATGAGATTTATGGCTCCGTTCAGACAGCAGGGGAGATCCTGGAGCCAAGGGACGGTGACCTGGACCTCTTCCTCGATGTCGGTTCCGAAGATCTGGACGGAGCCGACACGGGAACCTCTATTACCTCGGCTCCAGCCGGAGCCGAGGGAACCACAGAAACTGTGGACTGAGACTCATCGGCTCCAGCCGGAGCCGATGTAGGCGGAGGTTTAGAAGCCTTAGGTCTCGGCTCAGTTGCTGGAGCCGAGGACCTAGAAGCCTTAGAGGGCTTCCCAGAGACAGAAAGAGAATCCTCCGGCTTAAGAAGACCCCTCAGGATCAACTTATTTTTTCTTTCCTGCAGGACCCTGGGGCTGAAGCCGTGGCATACAGCACAGGAGTCCTGCAGGTGCAAAGGCCCCAGGCAATAGACACAAGAAGTGTGACCGTCTGTCAGAGACATTTTCTGACAGCACGCATCACACTTCTTGAAGCCTGAGACCTTTGTGTCTTTAGACATCCTAAACAAAAGTGTAATCACACACACTCAACAAACACACTGATTACACTAATCTACTTTTAAAACTCAAAAAATAAACAATTAACTAAAGTTTACCAAGAGTAACACACACACACAACTAGGGAATGGAGAAAGGCCAGAAGGCCCGAGAGAGAACTTTAAAAGTTCTTTGGAAAAAAATTGGGATTTTCCGAAAACGGAGTAGAAAAACCCACTACACTAAGGGAAATATATTTAAACTCAAAAATATAGGGTTTTAAGTGATCTAATTTTACCAAAATTACACTTACCAACAAGCCGGTAGAAAAACCAACACCTCGATGCTGTAGCGGCAAACGAGATCTGAGGTAACTCTCACCTAGCATTGTGGGATATAAGGGGAGCCTCGAGCCGGTGGAACCAACTCTCGAGCTTTTAGAGTGGCCGAGTCGGAGCCGAGGTCGGCTCCGAACCCATCCAGCAAGAATGAAGGCGAGATAGACAACTTAACATCATAGGTTTTGAAACAGATTTGACAGAGAAAAGATTCTTGACAGTTTTTAATAGAGTCTACAAAAATAAGACAGTTGTCCAAGAAGGGAAAAATGTATGTCTTGTAGCCTAAGGCAATCACTAATGCTAAATACTTTGTGAATACCCCTGAGGCTGTGGACAGACTAAAAGGTACAGAAAACTGAAAATGTAAATCAGAAACCGAAAACCTTAAAAATAATCTACAATTTCTGTGAATTGGAATATGGTGCGAGGATCTTTTGAGTCTAGAGTCACCCAGAACTTAAAAGGGAAATAGATGGGTTTGGAAGAAAGAGTCCTGAGGATAGAATAATGGGTCAGGAAGAGAACTGAAAATGTGAACCAGAAACAGAAAACTTTTAAAAATAATCTGAAATTTCTGTGAATGGGACTATAATGATAAGCATCTTTTAGGTGTAGAGTCATCAAGAAGTTTAAAGGGGGAATACTTAGGTTTGGAGGGAAAAATCATCACAGTACCAATGTTGAATTATTTCTAGTACCCATGAATCCCTTGTAACTTGGTTCCACAGGACAAAGATAAAGAAAAAGATTCCTTGAAAGGTTTAGACAGGAAGTGGACAGAGGTGGTCATCTTTCTTGGAAAGAGATGGGCCCTGAGGTTTGCCTACATTTCTTCTTACAGCTGCCCTGCCATTACTTCTTGGAAGTGTTTTTCTGATTTTTGTTGGGATGGTTTTAATAGTTTCACATAAAGTCTCAGAGCTGGAACGATAAAAGGTAACTATTTGAAAATGTCTGGGCCCACTACAGTGAGTCTCAACAAACGCAGAAAGCATGGCCGGAAAAGCAAACAGAGTCTGAGATGGCCATTTTATCAGACTATTCTCCAAAGTACGGTGATCTTGAATTTAGTATACGTGTGTGTAAGTTTGTGGGTGCCTATCCCCATGTCAGTGGGTGAAAGGGGGGAGCTTGTCCCCTGCAAAAAAGAAGTAAAGGAGAAGCGTGGAGGAGGTTTGCTCTTCTCCTGCACTTTTGATCTTTTTTTCTCGACATGTCAGACCTCAGCATTTGCAGTTCCGACATTTGAATAGCGAGCCAGATAAAATCTGTTGTACTTGAGGATGCAGATTGATAAATCTGCATGACCCCTTGGATCAGTTTCCCTATCATCAAATCTTTTAAAGGATTCAACAGATGAGGTGTCAAACACCCCCACCTTATCAAGGGGAGCATTGACAGTTGAAATATGACATCCTGAGGAAGGATTTAGGATCTAAGCCATACACATATGCACATTACCGATCCAGTTGTTGCAGATCTAGACACTGCATCTACAGCAACATAGCATCTCAAGGAATGCTTAGAAATGGCCAGTGCTATGGCACAGAAGGAGAAAGCTGTAACTGCATCCTAAGTGACCTGGGTTAGATTAGTATCTCTGGTGACTAAGGAAATGATAGCGAGGGATGGGTGTGCTCATCTTGAGGAATGTCTCCAAAGGGGTACTTATCTGCCTAAAATACCAAACAAGCCGACCAAAGAACCACTAATGACAGCGTCTTGTCTTCAGCAGCAAAAAAGTTATGAATTTCTGACACCTGTATGTCTGCTTTTATATGGGCACACCCTTGTGCCTCTTAGGATGTACGATACATGTGGAAAGTGTGCAAGGATTATTTACAATGCTGAATAATCCATTTACATTTTATCAGGACATTATGGAGAAGATGAGGTCTAACCAACTACACCATGCCTCTGGAAAGGAGGTTGCTGGATAGATGCCGGCTTCATTTGAAAGTATTATTTATAGGTAGATATGGTTCCTCTGAAATTTTAGAAATGAAAGAAGGTACATACCGTGGAAAGAACTGGTAGCCATGCATTTTCCATCTAATGTTTTTACTATAATCTTAGGCTGGCTGGCCAAACAGGGTCTTTAGAAACAGGTCTCTCAGGTATCTGGACTCTAATACCTTGGAGTAATTTCTCAAAACTTATCCAAACAGTTCTTGTAATGCCTGCACATATCCTATAAATCCAAGATTCAGAATCCATTTAATCAAACACATTTTAAGGTATGGACAACCTGGTTGCACTTTTGTTATATACTGGAGTTTATTTTTCTCCCTTGAATCTAGCATATTTTGTGCAGTGTCCTGAAACTGCCATAAAATCATACTCAGTTAGGAAATTAGATGTGCAAGGTAATTCCCAGCACAGGCTAGTTTCTAACATCAAAGAACTTCAGTGGCTAAAAACACCTCCTTCTGGCTACCAAAGAACAATGAAAACAAGTTTTGGCCTTTTCTTCTCTGAATTTTGTGATGAGGTATACAATCCTTTGGAACAGAATGGAGGCATACAGGCAGAATGGAGGCATACAGGAGCCTTACTTGCCACTAGTAAGAAAACCGGTACTGCTACACTAGGCAGATAAGGTCGAGGACAGTGTTCTATGTCACAATCAGATAAATCTCTAGAAAATACCATTCCAGAAGAGCCTAATCAGGGACAACACATTTATCTGGAGCTGTAGAATATAGACGAAAGTCTAGAACACAGCATCCGGCAGCCTGTTCGCATCCCTGTGGATGCAAATCATCTACAAAAGGATACCCCTCGGTCTATGCCTCAGTGGCATATGCTACTGCTTTCTCCTACTCAAGGGAAATGACATTGTGCCTCCTTCACTGTTTAGATACCACATGATACACTGCCTACAAGGACTGCTCTGAAAGCCAACTGCTTGATGTAGATCCCTCTTTCCAGGAAACCATAGTTCCAGCATAGTGTGGGAACTCAGGTATGCTCCATAGCCAAGAAGATTAGTGTTGTCAAGATCGGAGGCATGTTCAGTTGTAGGAAGGGAAAATCCATTATCAAATTTGAAGAAACTGTCAACCACTTGTGGTCCAGTGACACAATTGCCATATTAAGAGCAACCTGATTGACAAGCACATAATGTCTCCAACACTGACATCTTTCAGTTCACAGCAACAGCTGCATAGTCATGAATGAAAATGGGACAACAACAATCAAGCCAGTCATCAAGCCCTAAAGGTGCAGTGGATTCCAGTGAGACTCTGCTGCATGTCTCTCATAGAGCCAAACCAATGTCCTCCCTGACCTTCTCCAAGGACAGTCATAACCACTACTGGAGAGTTTCTACATCCATCACAATAAAGAACTTCAGGGTCATGGCATTCTTCCTGTTTATGGTGACCCATCAAGACTACATCTGCAAGATTTCTCTCAAGAGTATTACTTTGCAATCTCTGAAGAGTGTTGCCAAGAACCAGTCATTCAATTACTCTTGGCAATCAGGAAAGCCCATACAGCAATACTATAAACTGGAAATCATCCATTATTTTCATCCAGATCAATTCAGCAAGGAAAGGTATAAGGTAAAACCTCACAGGCAGATGGGTCATTTTTTTTTACATTTTTTAATTTATTTATTTTTGTGAGTAACAGCAGCATTGAGTAAAACACCTGACCATTCTGTCACAATAGGAAAGCCGCAACGTTCCCTCTGAATCCAACAATCAGGGTCTTCAAAGAGTTTATATGAAATGGACTGATCACTCAGTTTATTTCCTTTAGAAAATTTAAGAACTCCATAACATTGTCAAAGACGACCATGTTTAGAACTTAAAGATTCATTATAATGGGTCCTCAGTCTGGGCTAGACTACAGAACAACACATCCTGGGCAGCCCAAAATGAAAATCAGGACTGTTGTTGGCTCACTGGTGTAATCACCAACCTCAGTGGCCTCATCAGCATTCTGACGTGCAAGACTCTGCTGTTTATGTAACTTCGTCAGACACTGATACCGCCATCCTCTTCTACGGTTCATCAGGTTTAAAAGAGGAAGGGGTGCAAATGGCAGAAGGACCGGTAAAAAGGCCCTCCTCAGAGGTACAGCCTCCTTCCTATTCATGAAATAATCACTCGGGTCTTGATCAGACTGACCAAAGAACACAGTGCCCCAGAAATGTGGGTATCCCAGGATTTCCTTTCTAAGATTCTCCTTGAAAGAGGACAGTTTTATCCAAGCCATTATGAGCAGGCACACATCAGGGGCTCATCCTTACCTATGGTGAAATTTCAGCTGAAAATTGCAACATGACACAGAATACCACTATGGAGGCTGCAAAGACAGTCTCAGCAAAATCTTCCTTCAGCCAAATATCAGACAAGTCTTGTAGCTTATCTTGCACTCTCCTCAACAGATATGCTTGCAGCTGGGACAGGAGAAATGTACAAGTCCCACTGAGATACACTCACAATAAGGTAAACTCCTTTGTCACACCTGCCCAAAGTGCTGAAACTCTTGCCCAGCAGTAAGCGAGCAAAAATGTTGTGGTCTGAAGACAGCTATGGAATTGTTTAATGAGCTGATCTGCCCATTTAGGCAGCATTTCATAAGGGGCATTAGCCTTAAGAGCTAACTGGGTAGAATCAGGATCCCTCCAAGCTGTTCTGATGCATCAATAACAACAAGATGCAAGGAAGAAATAATTCAAGGTACCTTAGGGCTTTCTTTGCCATTTTCCCACTCTGATTATTATTATTATTATTATTCACTGTATTAGTCGCTGTACTAAGGGGGTCCCCTCCCTATAAGCATGGGTCTGAAATGGCCAGTTAATCTTTCCTTATATATTTCCCTAACGAGTTCTTTTAACATGTGGTCTAGATAGCTCCTCATAATAAAAATTCCTATCAAATTAGCACATTCTTCTAAGAAATAATGTTCCAGTGTTATCATCCTGGCTGCCTGGACCAGTTGGCCTTAGACTACTAATTTCCTCTGATGGTATGGATAGGAACGCAAAAAAATGTAGGAAGATGTTTTTGCAGTAAATTCAGTAATATTTGGTATTTACTTTATTATTCATACATAATACTGACAAGGAATTTTTTCAAGTTTTTAATTTCTAACTGTATAATGCTGGATTTTAACAGTATTGAACAGCAGTTTTAAAACAGGAAGTAGGCAGAGTCATTATTTCATGCTGCCAACCAATGAATGGCTGATGTGATATGGAGCAGGTAAATATGCACTATTTAAATGACATGATTTTTAAGTTTTTATCTGATGAAGTTCACGTAAGGGAAGTGAACGAAAGTAATTATTAATAAAAATATCGGTTTTAGTTCCTGACTTCTTTTTCTTGCCATTACCTTTTTTTTTTTTTTTTTTGCTTTTAATAGTTTGTATTTGTGTGTCACATCATACAAAATGCTGGGTTAGAGTAATCAGATGGTAAAATCAAGCCAGCAAAGAGAAATATTAACATTTTTCTCTTATGCAAATGATATCACTCGAATAGTGTAAGTGAGTAGGAGATGAAAAGCCCACTTATGAAAATTGAAGTAGGAAGCACAAAAGTTGGCTTGCTGCTCATAAAAAGGTGATTTAATGTAGCCCCATCAATTCTTTGCAAACAAATGGGAAAGTAGTGACAGTTTTCCTACAAAAATCACTGCAGAGGGTGACTACGGTTATGAAATTAAAAGATGCTTGCTTCTAGGGAGGAAAGTTAGAGCAAATCTGTATAAGATATTAAAAAGCAAAGGCACGAGTTTGTTAAAAATGGTCCATATAGTCGAAGCTATGTTTTTACTCCAGTAATGCCATGACCGTGTGATGCTCCTACCTGTTCAATAGCTCCACTGTACTAACATTTTAATTCTCACAAACCACTCTAAGGTTTGAAGTCGCCCCATATTTGCAATGCAATACAGGCGGTCTTCAATAGAAAGATCATACAACCGTCCAAGCTCAAAATATTTTTTCAGTGTCTTATCTACTCATTGTTTACTCAGACTGCACCATTTATTAATCCACTATCCCTAATAATGCAAAATAGCACATGAACTCAAAATTTATATCAGGACTGAATCCCAACACAATTTATCTCACAGCTCTCTTCATAAATATCAGCAATAATATGAATTAATAATTGAATTTTAAAATGAAAAGTAGTTAGAGTATTAATGCTTTCAAGTACTGCATAACAGTGAAAAAACAAAAAATATCTTTCAACTAACTTGAAACACATGTTGAAGAGTGAAAGGAATTCACAATAAATTTGTTGGCCCAAGTTTACTTGTACCACTAAAACATTTCAAAAACAGTGTCAGCAATGGAAAATGTTGAATTTAATATGAAACACTAAAAATGATTTTTGCAGGGGAGCAAAGTCTTATGTCCGACTACTCTAACTAAACTTAAAGACTGTGCAAACTTGAAGGTAATGGAAAATTCCTACCCTGTAGCAATCTTAATGAAACTAAAGTTCAACTGTGTGACTAAACAGGGATTTGACTACATAGTCAGGCTTGTAACAGAAACTAAATGATACTTCAAGAAATCAACAAGTGACTACAACAGACATTAAGATGTGTAAAATAATCAAACTTACTTGCTGAACAGAAGATCGAGAGAAAAATGTTTCTACAAGTTCTATGTCATCATCACTGGATGAAGTGATATTCTGAGTAGCCACCTGCAACACAAAAGCATTGAATGATTTTTTTTCCCATCAAGGAACACCCATCTAAACTACGCTTCAGAAACTTAACTTTGTTAACTAAACTTAAGACATACAACTATTTACTTTTTAAAACATGTATCTGAATTTTATTAACCATCCTGTCAAAATGGATAAAGTATTTTCATAGCAGAAATCTGGAGTTGCACCCATCTAATCCTAAGAACTTAGAAACACAATGCAGTTCAAAATTAAAACTGAAGTTGTATGAAATATTTAGCACAACATCTGACAAAGAAAAATACAGCTACCACTATAATGCAGTTATTGATCTATACAATAAAATCAATCCCAATACTGTTTTCCTAGCAGTACACATCCTACTGTTATCAGTCAGTTTTGAACTACACAGGCAATGTCTAGTATGCACCATTGAATTAAAGCAATGATACCTTAATCCCAGTTCAGTAGTTCTTTTTGTAGAACACTACTTCACATCAAAATTACCAGCAACATACTGAATCAAACAAGGCTAGAATTTGCCAGCCTTCAGTCTAGCCAACTAAAATCCTTTATTATTCGTTCCCAATACACAATTCTGCTTTTCTTTTTTCTCCAAACCTTTCACCATTCTTCATTTCTTTTCCTTATAGAGAGTATGCATTAGGAAGAAAGTTCTTCCATTCCACAATCCTCTCTCTTTTGAAAACCCTGCTCCTCTATCATGGGTGAGAGGGCTTCAATCTCCTGATCAGTTTTCTTCAATGCAAAGATAAAATCCCCTAGCTTGTAATGGATATAATACTTTAATCTGTGCATCATAAAACAGTTCTGGATCTGGGACTTCCCAAATCCCACCTACCTCTAGGTTAAGTTAAATGCTCCAAAGAGACCCAAAATTTCTTTCAATCACATATAAAACCTGGCATAATAATTTAAACTCCCTTCAAGAATTTCTGAGGCAGAACATAACAAATTAGAGCCTGAATATGCTGATAAAAATGGAAAATGCCAACCCTACAATTTTATCAACCTCCCCAATTCCTTCTAGGATTTTGTTTTAAGTTCTACCCACTGAAACTTGTAGCAAGGTACCAAACCAACACCCTAATGATTTGAAGAAAGTACCGTTGTGTACACTTACCATAAATGTAGATGTTCGAGTGTACTCACTGTTGCAGTCAATCACACTTGGATTATCTGCCTGCAAGTAGCCCTCAGTCGGCCCGAATACCAGAGACTTGGTATTTCTGCGTCGGTTGCTGTCACTCCAGATTTGACATCAGGTCGTCAGGGGTATAAAAACAGGTAGCAGATGCCATTACATCAGTTTTCCTTGCCCCAAATGTCAGGAGCCCCCCAATAGGGAGCTAAGCTATGGTGGAAAAATCTCCACCAGTAAAAAGTAATTACCAATACCTCTGCAAGGGGTGAGTAGTATACCCAGAGAAAGGGTCGAGAGGGAGAAAGAAGGGGACTGGAGGAGGGAAACCAGGACTGCAACAGTGAATACACTTGAACATCTACATTTATGGTAATTGTACACAACTGTACTATGTCCTCTGTGTTTCACTGTTGCAGCCATTACACTTGGGTAGATTCCCAAAGCTGTAGAAAGGGTGGAGGTAGTCAAGAAGTGTTTGGGCTGGCTAGTATGCCCTGCAGGACTGCAGTTGCAAAAACCACCCTGGATTTGGAAAATATATGCAGGTGGTAATGCTTGGTGAATGTGTGTACAGAACTCCAGGTAGCAGCCTCTAGAATGTCTCTGGTAGGGACTCCCCTGAGGGATGCTGTAGAGGTAGAAGCTGCCCTAGTGGAATGTGTTCTGACCCCCCTGAGGGGTTAGTTTCCCATGGTGTATGTAGCAAAAATGGATACAGTATGCTATCCATTTGGAAATTGTCTGTTTTGAAATGGCCTTGCCCTCTGCCCCTGGTGCAAAACTGAGAAGTAACTGGTCAGATTACCTGAAGGGCTTAGTCCTATCCAGGTAGAATCTGAGCTGTCTGTGCATGTCCAAGGAGTGCAGGATGATTTCCCCTTTATTTTGAGAATTAGGGAAGAAGGTTGGCAAATGGATAGATTGGTTGAGAGCCACACTGGTCACCACTTTGGGCATAAAGGAAGGATTAGTCCTGAGGGAGACCCTGTCAGCATAAAAAATAATAAAGGGTTCCACAGCCATAAGTGCTTGTAGCTCAGACACTCTTCTTGCTGAAGTGATGGCCAGGAGCAATGCTGTTTTCCAAGAGACAAATTTTAAGTCTGCTGACGCTGCAGGCTCAAAAGGGGGCAGTATGAGCTTTTCCAGTACAGTACAAAGTTAAGGTCCCAAGCAGGAGTGGGTGCTCTCCTTGGTGGTCTTAAGTTGTTTGCCCTTCTCAGGAACGGTTTGATGAGAGGGTGAGAAAAAAGGTATGTCTCAGAGTTGTAATGAGCCGAGATGGCAGAGGCATGGATCTTAATGGAGGAAAAGGATAGGCCTCTGTGGAGTAGATTTGCTAAGTAATCCAGGATTAGAGGCAGGGAGGGCAGAGTTGTGTCCTCTCCTTTAGACTTGAATCCAGGAGCAATACCTTTTCCACTTATCAGCATAGGATTTCCTTGTACTGGGTCTTCTGGCTTCAAGAATGATGTCCAGCACCTGCTTGCTTAGGCTGGTCACTGGGGGAGAATTCAAGGAACAAGCCAGGCTGCAAGATTTAGGGTTTGCAGTTGCAGATGCAAGATCTGTCCCCCCTGCTGAATGAGCAGGATCGGGCTCTGGGGTAGGTGCCAGGATGGCACCAGTGACAGGCTGCGCAGGAGTTGATAACAGTGCTGGCATGGCCAGTCCGGGGCAATCAGAATTGTCCTTGGTCTGTCCTGTCTCATCTTGAGCAATATTCTTGAGAGAAGAAGCAGAGGAGGAAAAGCATAGATTGAGAGGTTTACCCACTGGAAGGATAGGGCATCCACTTTCCAGGCCCTGCTGTGAGGTGTCCTGGTGTAGAATTTGCTGAGCTAGTGATTGCAGGGGGAGGCAAAGAGATCCACCTCTGGGGTCCACCATTTCTGAATCAGAAAGCTGAAGGTGCTGGGCTCTAATTGCCACTCGTGTAGGTATAGGAGATTTCTGCTTAAGTCATCTGCCAGTGAGTTTTGTTTGCCTGGCAGGAATTGAGCTTGGAGATGGACCTGCATGTCCAAGGCCATGTTCCACAGGGCCATGGCTAGCCTGCAGAGTGGGTTCCCCCCTGCCTGTTGATGTAGAACATAACTGTGGTGTTGTCTGTTTTTATTAGCAGGGGTCCTGGTGAGAGTAGGGATCTGAAAGCTGTTAGAGCATGCTGCACAGCTAGCATCTCTTTTTGGTTGATGTGCAGATGAATTTGACTTGGGCTCCAGTGGCCCTGAATACACTTGTCGTCCAGGTGTGCCCCCCAGGCATAGTCGGATGCGTCTATGGTTAGGATCTGGGCGGCATGGAGTTGAGTAAAGGGCAATCCCTTGTTGTGGTTGCATTTTGCTGCCCACCAAAGAAACTGTCCTTAGACAAGATATGATAGGAATGACGGTTTCCAGGTTCTGAGAATGTTGGCACCAAAGACTTTTTAAGTACCACTGAAGTTTCCTCATATGCAGTCTGGCATATGGAATTAGTAGGATGCATGAGGCCATGAACCATACGGCCTGCAGGATTTTCCTTGCGGATAGCTGGATTCTGGTGGTCATTTGAGTGAAGTAGTCTGTCAGACAGGCTTGTTTTTCTGGAGTAAGGAATGCCATCTGGGATGCTGTGTCCAAGCTTGCTCCCAGGAATACAATCTTTTGACTGAGGACTAGTTTTGATTTCTTTTAGTTGACGGTGGACCCCAGGGAGGTTAGAAGGTTTTTTTTTTTACAAATGTCAGGTGCTGCAACAGCATTTCCTGACTGTCTGCCTGAATCAGGCAGTCGTCCAAGCACGGGTAAATTTGAATGTTTCTCTGTCTGCAGTAGGCAATGGCTGGAGCCAAGCATTTTGTGAATACTCTGGGAGCAGTAGATAATCCAAAGGGAAGTGCAGAGAACTGATAATGCATAGATCCTGCCCTGAAGCATAGATATTTCCTGCATGAGTCCCTTTATAGGGATGTGCAGATAGGCTTCTTTTAAGTCTAGGGTGGCTAACCAGGCATCTTTGACCAACATAGGAAGAAGCTGCTGTAGGGTGAGCATTTTGAATTTTGGTACCACCAGGAAGGTGTTTAGAATGGAAAGATGCAAGACTGGGCACCAAATGCCCTTTTTTCTGGGTACCAGGAAAAGTCTGGAATAGAACCCTTGATCTATCTGTTCCGCAGGAGCAGGCTGAATTGCCCTTATAGAGAGCAGGGACTGAACTTGGTTTTGTGCCTCTGCCCACAGGTTTGGAAGGTGGTCTGGGAACCCTTTTGGGTTTGGCAGCGAGTGGAAGTAAAATTTGTACCCCTGGAATACAATGTTGAGGACCCATCGGTCTTTGGTGATAAAGTCCAGTTTTTTTCATGATGGGCAGGTTTTCCTCCTAGGGGCACAAGCAGTTGGGCAAAGGTGGGGAGTGGAATGGAGAAGTCATTGAGAATTATTTCTATAATGGGGTGGCTTGGCACTCCCTGCTTTTGAAATGGAAGCACTCCATTGCTTAGATCTCTGCATACCCTGAGACTGTAGTCTGGGTGGGGGTCTGTTTCCCCTGGGTCTAGTTTGAGATGGCCTTGAGGGGGCTGGAAAGGACCAATGTTTTGAGGGGCAATCCCTACTGAATCTAGGAGGCTGTACTTGCAAGAAATCTTTGACAGTGCATAAATTTAGCTTTTTCTTCCATCTTTTTAAGAACATCTTCCTGCTTTGGTGCCAAACAGATTATCCTTGTTCAAAAGAGCGTCTAGTAATTTTGATTTGACATGGTCTGGCAAAGTCTGCTCCTTAAGTAGAGCATGCCTTCTCAGTACAAAACCAGTGACTGCTGCCCTGCAAGAAAATTTCTAGGGCGTCAAAGCCACACTGCAATGTATGCTTGCTGAATTGGCTTGCAGAATGCATAAGCTCGTGCAATTCTTTATTTTCTGCACAATCTGTAAAGGTAGCTATTTTTTGCTTGATAAGTTCCATAATATGTTGTTGGTACTTCAGCATGTGAAACTGGCAATTCAAAGCCCTAATGGCGAGAGTTGCAGAGGTGTATACTTTCTTAGCCCATCTGTCTAAAGCTCTGAAATCCCTGTCCAAAGGGGTGGGATTCTTAGCTGTAGTTGCTTTGATACATTTAGGCACCTGGGAAATGACCTCTGGGTCAGCAGTAGGATTTCTGAAAAGGAATTTGAGTCAGGAACTCTGTAGTACCGGTCTGGTTTCCTAGGAGCAGGGAAGTAAAGTATCAGGAGTTAAACTGGATTCCATAAAGACATCATCCACAACATCCAGGACTGGGGGTATTGTTAAAGCCTATGTTGTGGCAAATTTAGAAATTCTCGGAGTCTCTTTTTGGACTGAGGATGTTCTTGGCATTCCCAGTGGAAATGCTCTCTTAAAGTATGTAAGGTTTCAACAAAAGAAAAATCCTCTGGAGGAGAAGCAGAGGGAATGGATTCCTCTGCATCTGAATCCTCATAAGCAGATAAAGGCAAGTCTTCATAATCATATCTGAGTCGTCAGACTCTTGGTCTGTTAAAGCTGCTGGGGACAGGTCTATTTTTCTCTTAGCAGGGGAAGGCTGACTTCCCCCTAATCAACATAATAAGGTCTTCTGCGATTTTAAGCATTTGATGTTGTGGCAAGGAAGCAGGTGCATGAGTTTGGGTTATTGCTTTTTTAAGCATTGCGTGTACTCTTGGCCTTAGAAACTCTGTAGTTTTTGACAGAACTGAAGACATGAAAGAAGTCGTCGGTTTGTGTCGAATATCGGTAGTGCGAAGAAATTCATCAGAAGCCGATGCCTGCTCAGCAGCTCCAGACCCATCCAAAGTAGACACATCCGCAGGTTCCGTAGTCGAAGAAGAGTCTCTTGGCATACCAGACTCCGAACGGGTCTCGGTAGAGGCCTGCGAATCCACTGAAGCGGGTATCAGGGGCTGTGAAAGCGCCTCACTGAGTACCAGCGAACTGGCGACTAGCTTAATGGAAGCATCATCAGCAGTTTTGCACCTGTGCCTTCTGTCTCTGTCTTTATCCTTACTTTTTTTGGAAGATCAGTAGTTGGATGGCTTACCGAAGCCATTTCGGAATACGGAGATTGAGAACGAAAGTATTTAGCAAAAATAAGGGCCTGACGACGAATAGTTCGGGTGTTGAACAAGCACAAAACAGACAGCGAGGTACGTAGTGGTCTGGGCCTAAACAGGTGATACAGTAAGAATGAAAATCTCGGTGTGGTATTTGCTTTCCACAGGCAAAACAATTCAGTTTTTCTGACATCGGTTAGAGCAAGAAAAAAGGATCCCCAATGGGGAAATTAGCTTTAGAAGACTTCAGGATAATTAAATTCAGAAAGGAAAACTCAGTAGTGGCCGACTGGCACTTGTGCGAACTGCTTCTGTCTCCTCGGCAAGAAGACTGATGCAATGGCATCGCCTGTCTGCTTTTATACCCATGACGTCAGACCTGGAGCAACAGGAACTGACGCAGAAATACTAAGTCTCTGGTATTCGGGCCGGCTGAAAGCTACCTGCAGGCAGATAACCCAAGTGTGATGACTGCAACACTGAAACGTGAAGAACATCTGCCAATAACAAAGGTATGGATATTGTAAGCTTAAGCTCTAACTAGGTGACAAATTTTGGGCTACTGCATTCCTCTTAACCATAACGTATTTGACTTATCCATATTTATCTGGCAACCTGCTACAGTACCAAACCCAGAAATCAAATAGAACACTTTCTCTGAATTCTGACCCAGAATAGCCACTCAGATGAGACCATTAGCATTTACAGCTAACTTCTGCTTTACACCCAGGAAAATATCCTCTTATATTAATGCCAACTGTTGTAGTCAGAGGCTACAACCTCAGGAATATATCCTCTGATATCAGAAGTTATAACAGTTGCAGCCAGAGGCTCTAAGTAGAGCACAAACAGAATTCAAGAGGGTATATGCTTGACTCATTCCTCTGTTGAGCAAATGGGGCCATTTTAGCCCATAATGGGCTTTAACCCTAGCTTTGGATCATTTATATTTCAAAAAGCAAATCCAGACTCAATTACTGGGATAGGAAAGCTGTGTAAAATTTTACCATAACCATAGATGTCCTTCTCCTCCATGTTGCAGTATTCTACATGTGGGTTTACCCTTCTTCCTTTCCAGTTTGTCCGGACAGGATTCCAAAGATTTTCAGTCCCTCTAGGTGAGTCAGACATCTGACGTGGCAGCAGAAATGTAGACCATAAAAGTGACGTCTGCATGCACCAGCCCTCAGAACAGAGAGAGCCCCAGTCAGAGCCAGTCCTAGAAGAGCATAGCCTGTCCAGTGCCACTGAGAAGAGAACTGCAATCTGACAGGAGGGGAAGGAATACTGCAACATGGAAGAGAAGGACATCTATGGTTATGGTAAGATTTTACACAACTTTCATATGTCCTCCTATTCCAATGTTGCAGTATTCCACATGTGGGTGAGTGCCAAAGCTCACTGTGAATTGGGTAGTGGTCTGGAAGAGGTCTCAAGGAATCCATGGAGGACAGCCCTGGCAAACCCCGCCCTGGCACTAGAGATATGGTCCAGCTTGTAATGCTTGGTGAAAGTGTGCACAGAGGACCAAGTAACTGCTTCAAGGATGGTGTTGGTGTCTAGCCTCTTAAAGAAGGCAACAGAAGAGGTCATTGCTTTGGAGTGAGCTTTGATATTGCCCTGCAAGGTTTTCCATGGTATAGGTAATGGAAGGAGATGGCCCTGGAGATCCTGGCCAAAATGGTTTGGTCACTGCTTTCCCCAGGGCTCTGAGGTGGCAGGAGACAAACAAGTTGGTCTGATGGACTTGGTTTTATGTAGATGAAACCTGAGCTGTCTGTGGACATCTAGAGAATGAAGTACTCTTTCACTATCCCCATGCAGATTAAGGAAAAAGGTGGGCAGGTGTATGGCCTGGTTCAAAGACAGGTCATTCACTACCTTGTGCATGAAGGACGGGTTAGTTCTGAGAGTAACCCTGTCCAGGTGGAAGACTAGAAAAGGTGGTGTAGCCATTAGAGCTTGTAGCTCTGAGATCCTCCTGGCTGAGGTTAGAGCCACCAATAAAACAGTTTTCCCATGTGCAGAATTTTAGGGAGGCTTTGTCTGCTGGCTCAAAAGGGGCTAGGGTGAGTTTTTGTAATACATATTTAAGGTCCCAGGGAGGAGGGGACAGTTTCCTGGGAGGTCTCAGGTGAAGAACCCCTTTGAGGAAGAGTTTTGCAGGAAGTCTGTATGCAAGGGGTGGATACAGAGGAAGACAGGCAGAAATTGCAGACAAGTGTGCTTTTAAAGATGAGTAGGCCAGTCCTGTCTGCAACAGTTCACACAGGTAATACAGGATAAGAGAGATGTCATTTTCCAGCAGGTCCAACTGTCTTTTGTGACACCAAATAGAAAATCTTTTCCACTTTGAGAGAGAGAATTTTCTTGTGTTGGGTTTCTTGGCCTCCTGCAGGACATTGAGCACATCCTCGTCGTATAGGTGTCTAAAGGGGATCAGAATCCTATCAACCACAGGGTGAGGTGCAGGGATTGCCACTGTGGGTGTATCTGTGTTCCCTTGTGCTGTGTGAGCAGGTCCACTGTGAGGGGTAACTTGTGGTGATTGCCCTTGGACAAATGAAGGAGAAGGGGGGACCAGTGCTGTCTTGGCCAGTAGGGAGTCACCAGCAAGATTTATGGCGAGTCCTGCTGAATTTTCAGCAGCACATTTTGAATCAAGGGGAAGGCATGCAGAAATTTCCTCTTCCAGGACATTAAGAAGGCATCTGTTGCCACTGCCTTGGGGCCAGGTGTCCCGGTGCAGTAAACCAGGAAGTTGCCTTTTTATGGAGGAGGCAAACAGGTCTATTTGAGGTATACCCCCACTTGTGGACCAGATCCAGGAAAACATCTCTCTGAAGCATCCATTCATGGTTGTTTGCGATGGCCCTGCTTAGAAAATATGCCTGGGAGCTGGGCAGGGAGGGTATGTAGGCTGCCTGTAGGGTAATTCCATGTGAGGTGGCCAGTTCCCACACCTGCAGAGCTAGTCTGCATAAGAGTTAGGATTTGGTCCCTTCCCTGTTTGTTGCGGTACCACAGGACAGTGTTGTCGTCTGAATATCTTGAGAGGGCCTTGTGCTAGGTAGGGTTGGAAGGCTTGTAGAGCAAGGAGGATTGCCCTGATCTCTCTGACATTTATGTGCTTTAGTTTGTGTGCGTCTGTCCACAAACCCTGCACTTGTCTTTGTCCTAGTGTTGCTCCCCATCCCAGATCGGACGCGTCTGTATGCACGGTCTGGATGAGTGTGGGTGTTTGGAGAGGGAGACCTGGGTTCTTGGCCACCTGAGCCATCCACCAATGAATGTCCTGATTCAAGCAGAGAAGGGGGACCCTGAATTCCAGGGGATGGGAGTGCTGATTCCATATTGATCTTGCAGTTTCCCCATGTGCAGTCTTGTTAAGGGCAGCATGGATATGGTGGCTGCCATGTAACCCAGAAGTCTCAGGAACTGCCTTGCTGGCAGCTGTGATGCTTGAAGGGTGCAAAGTAGGTGGTGTGTCAGACACCATCTTCTCTGGTGGCAGGAAGGCATTCATCAGGTCTGTCCGGATTCTGCAACCCAGGAAAACAATGCTCTGCGTGGGCTCCAGGTGAGATTTTGGGAAATTTATTTGAAATCATTGAGACGGCAAGAGGTACAGAAGAGCCTGAGTGTGAAGGAGGGTCTTCTGATTGTCTGCCTGAATTAGCAGGTCATCTAGGTAAGAGAATATTTGGATGCCCTCTGTCCTGCAGTAAGCGATGACTGGAGCCAGAAATTTTGTGAATACCCTGGGAGTAGTGGAAAGCCCAAAGAGCAAGGCAGAGAATAGAAAATGGGATGAGCCTGCCAAAAACCTCAGGTATTTCCTGAAAGTGGGCTTTATTGGTATGCGCAGATAAGCATCCTTTATGTCCTAGGTTGCCATGAAACCTTGAGGTAGGAGGAAGGGGAAGAGGGTGGGGAGGGTGAGCATCCTGAAGGTAGGAACCTTTAGGAAAGGATTGAGGAGTGTGATTTAGTATACATCTCCATGGCCCATCCTTTCTGGGGACCAGAAAGATTCTGGAGTAGCTTTTGTTTCTATAGGCACTGGTTCTATAGTGCCTTTTGCACCAGCAGAGTTTGTAGTACCGGTTGTAGAAGGGGTAACTAACTGGTGGGTGGCTGTGGAATGCCTAACCTTACTGGGGGGGGGGGGGGGTGTTCCAGGACATAAAGTAACTGTTATGGATTATGGAAAGAACCCATTTGTCTGAGGTAATGTGGGACCATACAAGGAGACAGTGAGAGAGACGGGCAGACAGGGGTAGGGGATGTGGGAGAGGTGGGAAATGAGGTCTCTTCCTGCCCTAGGCCTCTGGTTGGAGGATGGGGAAGGTCTGGCCGGAGGGGGCTGTTTTCTAGGGGGTCTCCTGGGCCTGCAAGGATCCATAGACTGAGAAGGCTTTCTGATGAACTGAGTCTTGGCAGAGTAGTTCCTATGGAACTTAGGGATGAGCGAGACTAGCAGGTGTTTGAGGTCCTGCAATTCTTTGTCTTTTTGTTGCAAGGTCTTAAAGATGTCAGCCACTTTGCCACCAAAGAGTGCACAGTGATCTAAAGGGGCATCAATAAGCTTAGCCCTGAAGTTGCAGGGAGGGGCTGAAGGAGTAACCAAGAGTATCTCCTTAAAGCAGAAGCTGATGCAGCTGACCTAGCTGAGGCTTCAGCTGCATCATAACTGCATCTTATGGAGTGTCTATTCACCTGAGAGGTGAGTGCTAGCAGGGAGGACAGGGAAGCTTTGGCTGCACAGTCTGGGATGTCAGCCAATTCCTTAATGGCTTTGTTCAGCAGGGCTAAGGAGTACTTGGTCATGTGAGTCTGATAGTTTGTGGCCCTGAAGGACAGTGTGGCCAAAGTATAGATTTTCTTCCCTAGCCATTCCATTGTCTTGCTGTCCTTGTCAGCTGAAAGATTGGTCGTAGATGGGAGTAGTTTTGAACCCTATCAGTGGAAATGGAGATAGTGGCTGGGTGAGCTGGAGGACACTTAAGCAGAAATATTGCTCTGTTCAGGGCCCTTGTACAGCCTGTCAGCTCTGCGTGGGGCTGGAGGCTGGGATTCGGGGTTGATGGATGCAGAGGAAAAGGCATCCAGGAAGGCTGGCAGAATAGGAGGGACAGCAGAAGGACTGGGGGAGTCCATCTGTATGAAGTCATAAAACCTCTTCTGTATTTCAGTCACATCAGTGAATTCCCACTTAAAGTGGTCTTTCATTTTGAAGATAGTTTTCTCAAAGGTTAAATCCTCCACTGGGGAATCAGGCACAGTTGGAGCCTTCCTCTGGTGATCCATATGCCAGGGGGGAGGAGATCTGTGAGGAGTAGGAGAGGAAATCTTCTGTGGAGTCAGAAAGTTCTTCTTCCACTTCTTCTACTCTCATTCAGTAACTGAAGCTTGAGGTCTAGGACTTAGGAGGGGAAGAGCAGTGGTAGGGCTTCCTGTTGTCGTAGGCTGTAGGGCCATAAAGGCATTGAATAGGCTTTGGCTGAAAGCTTGCCAATCGGGCAGGGATAGTGTCGGCGTAATCCAACTGGCCCACAGAGAGCGCTGTTTCTCCCCGGAGTGTAAGGCAGATGCCAGTAAAGCCTCTACGGACATGCCGTCTGCTTAGGATTGTGCATCTTCCGCATAGGTACCCTCTTTATCCAGACTGGTGGAAGCAGAGTCCTCTGCCAGGCTGATGTTGGCCACAAGTTGAGGTACGGGCGGTAGAGGAGCAGCAGAAGAACTAGGCCACATGGTCTTGGCTCTCTTCTTAGGCTTTTCTGACAGAGCGTCAGACACAGCTTCCATCCCTAACACAATTTGTTTTAACCACTGGTTTTCTAGATAAAGTTTTAGAGCATGCAAACCGCAACTTAAGGTCTTGGGTATGAACGCCTGACAAAAAGGGCAGTTTTCGTGGTCATGTTCCTTACCTAAACAAAAAAAGGCACTGGTCATGGGTGTCTTTGTGGGGAATCTGCCGGCCACACTTACACTTGCCCTTTCTGGATGACATGAACAGACTATATATCAAAAACAGAAGGACTGAAAGGATCCCTAACAGGGTACTTATCTGAATTTTTCTTAATCCGACATCCGCGAGTAGCAGGAGCACCAGGCGTACAACTGAAAAGTTCTGAGGGCTGGTGTGTGCAGACATCACTTTTATGGCCCACATTCCTGCTGCCACGTCAGACATCCAACGCACCTAGGGACTGAAAATCTTTGGAATCCTGGCCGGATGAACAGAAAAGGAAGAAGGGTAAACCCACATATAGAAAACTGCGACACTGAAATAGAAGGACATCCCAAGTTCCCTCAAGACCTCCCTCAGATGCAACACTTCCAAGATGGCTGTACACTTATCAACAGCTTAATTTCAGCTGTACCAGAGGGGAAAAAAAAAAAAAAAACAGAAACAGAGATGGGGGACAGTAACGTTTTCAGATTTAGTAAATTCAGTTACTAGTTACTAAGTACACTGCCTGGATGCCAGCAAAGAAGAAACTCAGAAAACAGTGACTGGGAAGAAGCCTGTAGTTGTTCAGCAAATAAGCAGTTCATGTTCCAGCTTTGGTGTAAGACATGGCTTCTAGTAACCTAGTGGAAAAATACATCAAATGTGCTCAGAGCTGATTACAATAAATGAAACATGGAAGGAGTATATCAACTCAAACAAATGGCTAGAAAAAATGGAAGAAGCTTTAAACAGCTATTCAGATAAACAGATATAACTACAAAAATCAGAGGATGAAATTAAAAAAAGACTTGCTGAGAATGAGACTGTGCAACAGCTGTTTCAAAAAAAAAAAAAAAAAAAAAAAGAAGGCAGAGTTAGCAGATAGAGCACAAAGGAAAAACTTGAGATCTTCTGCTGTACCACACAAAATCTGGAATGAACAAACCATTAACTTTATTAAAAAAAAAAAAAAAAAGCACAACTAAGCAACTGGACTGGTATTTTACAGCATGATTTGTTAATTGAAAGGGAACATTGTGTGTATGCTCCAAACCTGGCCATGAAAAACCAGCCAAGACCTGTTTTAGAAGATGCAATCATACCAGCAGAAAGGGTCTATCCTGACAAAACTAGCAGAATGGCAAAGTATAAACAACTGGAGACAATGGAGTGTTTGTGGAAAATGATTTCTCACTGCATACCAGGCAGAAGAGAAGCAAATTTATCCAAAGGACCAGGGAATGTTGAAAGGCACATGTGAGACAGGGGTCTATACTACATCTTTGAAAACCTTCTTCAGCGAATGCCTGTTTGCTGACCAATAAACATCGAAATCTAACTCCCATGAATGGCCGTTTCAACAAATTTTTTCCTAGGGGAAAAAATGCTTGGCCATCGTCGGGAATTTGCACTTTTCCCCACTGTAGTGCGATCTTGGATTTGGTGTATTTAGTTGGGGGGGGGGTGTTGGGGGCCGAAGCCTCCCATTTTGAAGGGTTTGAAAGTTTGTCTGGTTTTTGGTTGGTCAAATGATTTTTCCCCTAGGCAAAAATTTGCTGAAACGGCCATTCGAAGAAGTTGGATTTCGCAGTTTATTGGTCGGTGAACAGGCATTCGCTGAAGAGTTTTTTTGAGGATGTAATATAGTCCCGTGGGATGCAAGCTGTTGTATCCAGGTGTCTTCAGAATATTTTCTTCCTGGAGGATCAAACTCATTTTAGATGCAGGACAGACAAAGAATGAAATACAAAAGTTTGTCCAACAAAAACTGAGCCAACAAACACTGCTTCTCATTCTTCTGATAAAGCTCATAAAGAGACGTTGCCAGTGAAACATTTTCCAATGTTCCAAAAGATGATGCATAAGGGACAGGGGGGGGGGGGGGGAGTAGCTGACAGTAAGAAATGGGAGCTCCTTGGACTTGAACTAGAGTTTGAGGTTAGGAGATGGAGATGAACAAGGAAAGACTGGCAAAACTGAAACTGGTGAATACATGTGAGATTATAAAGCATTAATCATATCTGTGAAGTACAGCTTCACAAGAAAAACTGGAAAGACTAGACTTCTGTTGACTTTGTTAAACTTGTGGGGTTCTAAAAAGTGTACACCCCACTTCATGTCATTAATGTTTGGAACGACACTAAAGGAAAGGGAAAAAATAAACTAAATTGATTTTGTTCTTAACAGTATTTGCATAAAACACCAAGGTAGAAATTGTATGTCATATAATAAAGCATTTTCAGTTATTGTATGCAATAAATACAATAAAAGTGCCTTTTTTCTCTCTCTTAGTCAAGAAATGTGAAGATTACAATGTAAAAGGAGAAGAAGGGCTGGACAAAATCACGTCTTGGGTTGTTAAATGTGCTACAGGTTCAAATGGAGATAACAAATAACTGTATAAAAGATTAACCTGCCAAACGTTAGTGGAAGCACACAACACAAAAGCCAGAAATAGAAATTTAAAAAAAGCTGTCATATAATATGTGGGAATGATAACTTAGGATTACTGAACTATGTGATTATGAAATGTTAATGGCCACATAGGTATACACAAAACTGAAAGAGTACTGAATTACATTAAGCAGCAATCATACAACAGACACACTTGGAAAGAAATGAGCATGTGCGTTTGATAAAGAAAATATTTCAGGAGGGACAGTCAGCAGAGTAGCAGGGACAAAGCAAAAAAGGAAGTACTTTTGCTAAAAGAACTCCAACAGTGATAGAATAGAAAAAAATTTAGTTTTGTAGTACTAAGGGGCTACTGGCAAGAGAGCAGGATTATGCTAGCATGTATTTATGTTATCACCTAAAACTGCTACTATGGATCTTAAGAAAATGTTGGCAGAAATCAGCTTTCAGCAGGGAATATTAGTTTCATGTGAAGACCGGAATTTGATTTACAATAGTGAGGATTTATCTAAGGGACCTAGAAGGGAAAATAACAAGACAGGGTTGATATTTGAAGGAATTTATGAACATATTTGGTATGGAAAATGTGAATGCAGTAGTGGGAACACAAAAGAATTTACATATTTATTCAAGGTTCAATAACTGGGCTGGACTAGACAGAAATTTTATTTAAATACACAGGCTCCTATGAAATATAAGCTTTGACAGAAATCCAATAACTATTCAGATCATGTACCAACAACTAAGATAAAAATGATGGGGAATGAATTAAAAGACACTGGCGATTCCCTACTTACCTGTTAAACAGAGAGGAATTTAAGGAATTGGTATAGTGGAAATTATTTGATTTATTAGGTAATTTACAAATTTCTTCAGAAGTTATAGCTAGTGAGTGGGATAAAATGAAAGTGGAATTTAAAAACAGTAGAAATGAAAGAAAAAGATATGGATAAAAAGTAACAGCAATTATTTAGAGGGTATGAGAATAGATAAAAGTGTTGAACGATAATGGGAGTATCGGGACAATATGCAAGAGTTTAGAAAGATTGCTGTAAGCAACTGTTTTCATAACTTGAACACAGAAGCTTTGAGCACAACTTAAGCAACAGAAAGTGAAGAAGGTTGCTGCAAACTCAGGAAGCATACAACAAAAATAACCACAGATCCTATACAGGTAGTTAGAGATTTCAGAAATTTTATGAAAGTTTGTATAACACAGAGAAATGTAGAAATCAACAAAAAGCACAAATGGAAATATTTATGGAAGACTTAAGTATGCCACTGTTAGAGACAGATGAGGTTCAACAATAAAAAATTAAGAAAGGAAGAAATGACAAAAATGGTAACTTGCAATCAATTTGCAGGAAAGTCACCAGGAATAGATGGTATTCCTGTGGAAGTTTGGAAGCTAGGAGGGAAGAAAGTGATAAAGGTCTGGAAGGTTTTGTTTAACAGAACTTTAAAAGGAGGGGAAGAACTAGCATACACTAAGAAAGCTGTGGTGGCAAAAATACCTAAACATGATAAAGACCCATTCAGGTCCACCTTGACAATAGGTCCATTTAAATTTTAAACCATGATTATAAAGTGTTAATATCTACAATCTCTAAAAGAATGGCAAAGGTCTTGCTAAAAGTAATAGATATGGATCAAGTTCAGGCACCTAGGCAGCGAGACATTTCCCTGTGGTACATTTGATTGGAGGCACATGGCTGAAGTGACATTCAGCTGCAGAGAAATACGGCTGTTTGCAAATTCCCTGTGGGCAAAGAGAAGAATGTGCTGCCATGCCCACAACTTCAATAACCAAATGCTCCAGGGGAAAACAATGTCCATGGTCCCCCACGGGAACATGAGACAAAAAGCAGTATGGCAGGCATCAGCAGCAGGCTGGCCCGTGGGCATGTCACTGGTAGTAAGAATGCAGTGCACAATGGGAAGTGCCTTTATAATCGGTGTGTGTGGGCCACAACCCCCCTTCACAGTGTATACGGAACATTACCTAAAATGTTTACTGGAGCATAAATATGACTACAGTAGCCTGCAGGATTTCCTCCATGTTGTAGCAGACTTCTACATCTTGTAATTACATAAGTATGTACTGTACACAGAGCATAACACTCATTACTACTTCTACCTCCATGCATTTGGTTATTAAAGCTGTATGCATGGCAGTGCGTGCTTCTCTTTGCTTACAGGGAATTTGCAAACAGCCATACTTCTCTGCAGCTGAATGTCACTTCAGCCATGTGTCCCAGCCCAATGTACCACAGGGAAATGTCTCGCTGCCTAGGCGCCTGAACCCATATGGATCAATATGATTTTGTGGAGGGGAGGAAAACATTTGACAACATTAAAACGACGACGACGATCCAAATAGAAACAGTGTGTGAGAAAATAAAATATCGCTGCTGCTGCTGTTGGGTCTTGATGCAGAGAAAGCAATCGAAAGAGTACACTGGGATTTTATGAGAAGAGCAATGGGAGCATTTGGTTTCTCTGACACAATGCGTTAATTAGGAAGACATACAAGGGACAGCAGCAAGAATTAAAGTGAAAGAGTTACTCTCTGACAAGTTATTTCTGAACATCAGAAGCAGGCGGGGGGGGGGGGTCCTTTTTTCCCCTTTATTTGCTTTATATATAAATGATTAGAGCCTCGAGAATGTGTAGCACTTTTGAATATTTTTTGGAGGAAGCCAACACACTCCGTTGCTTATTTATAGAAAAAGGATATCCAGTCAACTTGATTGATGGATTGGCCCAGGAAGTTACTGATAACAGGGAATCTAGGTATTACCCTTTATTAGGTACCGGGATAGCCAGTACGGAGTTGGTGATAGACAGCACCACCTCCAAATTTAAGAATAGTTTTGCATACACATATTCTTCAGACTCTCAGGTAATAGAACAGGTCATCTTAAAGTATTGGCCCATTATTTCAGTGAATGAAGATATATAACATCTTATCCCTTCAGTGCCAGGTTTCGTTAGAAAAAGAGGAATGAATTTGAAAGAATTTTTTGAGAAAAATAAGGCTGTTAAGAATGAGTCCACTAGAATGAAGAAGGGTACCCATAGATGTGGTTCATGTAACCAATGTGCCTTCATGTTGAATAAAGATGTTATTTCTATCCCTTCCAGAAATTTTAGATATAAGTTTAAACAATACTTTAATTGTGCCACCAAAGGAGTGGTATACCTGGGAATCTGCCTACATTCTCACAGTTTTTATGTAGGCAAGACAGAAAGGCTTTTTAGAAAAAGAGTCTATGAACATCAATATGATATTAGTAAGGGTAAAATGACCAATGCCTTTTTTAATCATTCACAACTATGTGAAAATATGCAAATTAAGTTTACAATTCTAGAACAAGTGACACCCGACCCACGGGGAAGGAACTGGGAAGCTAGGTTGGAGTATCGGGAACTGTTTTCGCAGCTTAGACTGGACGCAATTAGACCACCGGGCATGAATGACGCCTTGAATATAAACAGTGTGCTCAAATTAAGAAGGGCACGATTATAACAGGGATTCTTGTAGACTGCTTAAATTTCCCCATTAAACACACTGGTAATGGATGTACTTGCAGTTCAGCCCAATGCCTTAGTTTGGTTACCATGTGCTGTATTGGTAATGAAGATGTTACATTTATTTACTTTTATGGTTTAGTTTAAGATTTATTATTGTCATGTTCATTACCATTTATTTTATTATTTTTTATGTGTTTTTACATGTGTTGTAATATATTATATATTTTCATTTTTGGCATTACTGAATTTAAAGTTGAGTTTGATTCTTGGATTGGAATATATATTTAATATTTAAGGAAAGTTTATACACACTGTATTTTTAAGAAACTGATTAGGGATGATTCACATGGGGGGTATGTCATGTGATGTTGCATTTAGTATTTAACATGGCTGACTACACAACAGATTTTTTAACCTTGAAGAAGCTTGGTAATAACCGAGCGAAAGCGCTTGGTTTATTGTTTGCTGCTGTTTGGTGTGATTCAGATTACGTACCAATAAATGTTCTGTTCTTAACTTACTGCTTCTAACCACATTTTTTGGAGATTTGGGTACTGTGGCCGTGGATTTTGGTGATTCTTTATATTTTAGAAACACTGGCAAAGAAAATGAGACTCAGAAATTCGAGGATATAATTAGTATGTTAATCAAGAAATGGCTTTATTTGCAGACATTATTTTGTACATAATAAAACCAGAAAAAAGATATCTCTGTGATGCGGAATATCTGGAGACAGTTTCAAGTCTTTTTGGGATATAAAATTCATGAAAATAAAACAAAGGCTATATCTGTTGACTATATTGCCACACAAATTGGCCCAGCAATACCTATATTTATGGGACACGATAAAATGAAGTATTTAGGAGAATGGGATTCTGTTATGGCAGCTAAGAATGTGTGAAGTCTCTAAACAAAAGATACCAAAAACTGAGAAACTTAAAGCTCATGTTTATAGATAAGAATAGTAAGATACAAAAACTCAAAAATGTTTTTAGTCCCTTTAGTTTTATAAACAGGTCAGGCATATTTCTATCAACCAGAGGAGAAGTTATGAACAGTAATTAATAAAAAGTTGAAGGATTTTACCTGGGAAGGGAAAAGGGCAAGGGACAAGAGGATAAGATGAGCCTTCCAATAGAACAAACTAGTGGAAATATGATGATGAAGCGGGGGGGGGGGGTCCAAGAAATAAGAAGTGTGTGGCATTATGGATGCACATCCTTGAGGAGAATAGCCACACACAGTATTATATGCATAAAGTAGCATACAGCATTCTAAGATCAAAGCCAACATGAGACTGTACAAATGAAATTTTTGCCAAAAGGAATGCCTGCAATTAGTGGTACGGAGAATACACAAAGGGGGGCTGGAATGTACTTGAGACAACCGACAAAGTAACCAAGGTACTGGGACCAAATAACTAGAGAGGGAAAGGTAACAGAGTAAGAAGAAGGCAAGACAACATTCAAACTGCAGGCTAGACAGCCTTCCATATCAGGAACTGATCTGAGAGTATAGCAAAAGAGAGAGGGATAGGAGAATCCTACATGAAACACCTGTTCTGGTAGAATTTTTAACTGAATCTAGAACAGAAACTGCTGTTAAAGAGATAATTTGTAGGGCATATAAAATACTACAGGATAACAGCAGCAATAAATTTCAGAAGGTTAGAAAAGACTGGGAAGAGAGATTGGACAAGCAATCCACAAGGAAACAATGGAAAGACATTTGTATGGGTCCCAAATATGCAACAAAGTCTAGAAGATTTAGGATTTTTGCTTGGAACGGTTTCAATGGGTATTTTTACACCTCAAGCAGACGCCAATGATTTTTTCCTCAGGTAGATGGCAAATATTGGAGTTGTGATGGGGAACAAGGAGATAACTAGGAAAAAAGAAGTTATGTCCTTACCATAACGTTCCATGTGGAGTGTTCATCTCGCCTTTGTTCTTACACACGGGTTCGGAGCAGATCCTCGGCTCCGAGTCGGCCGAATTGCAAAGCTCTGAATCTCAGAGAAGCTCGAGACCAACCCATATCCCACAATCCTCCCTGCCATTACTCAGATCTAGTTTGCAAACAAACCAGACCAAAAGATCCAACACCTCCGGTGCTAGAAGTATACACTCTCTTCAGCCATTCAGAGACACTCTCTCACCATAGCAATAACTAATGGTCTAAACATATATCCCACGATACACAGGACCATATACCCCGGAAGGGGTCAAGACACGTCGATCAGACTCTAATCCTACCAGTTCTTCCAAACACGTGGGGAGGGAAAGGGAGGGAATGTAAGAACAAAGGCGAGATGAACACTCCACATGGAACGTTATGGTAAGGACATAACTTCTTTATGTAAGAGTGTTCAATCTCGCCGTTTGTTCTTGTACACGGGTAGCGTCCCTAGCTCCGTCACCCCGAGTGACTCACGGAAGAACGTTCCTAAGCACAGTGGAACCAAATGATGTCCTGTCCTTGGAGACTTTGTCCACTCTATAATGAGTGATGAAAGTATGCAGCTTAGACCACGTGGCTGCTGCACAAATAGTGTCCAAAGGCAAACGAGCTGCATGAGCTAAGGAAGTGGAGACGGATCTGGTAGAATGGGCCTTAGGTTTGGTGGGTAAGGATTGATTTGATTTAGAGTATACAAAGGTTATACAGTCAGCAAGCCATTTAGACAGTGTACGTTTAGTAATTGCCATGCCCTTTTTATTGTCTGCAAATGCGACGAAGAGCTGATCCGTTTTCCTGTAAGCTTTGGTCCTATCCAAATAAAATCTTAATTGCCTGTGAACATCCAACTTGTGCAACATATACTCCAGTTTGTTAGTATGGTTCTTGAAAAAGGTAGGGAGTTCTATAGACTGGTTAATATTCGTAACTGAGCATACTTTTGGAAGGAAAGATGGATTTGTACGCAAAGAGACCCTGTCTGGATGGAATATCAAATATAAAAATACATATGTTTAATAATATCATCTAGTAAATATCCATCCATGTGTAGTGTATTAGTGTGAATAAAAACTAACAGCACAGAAAAAATGTTAGTGCTTTGCAAAAAAAAAAAATCATGACAACTTTCATGTTTACAACTCCAAAACATGTGTATACAATGAAAAATTGGTATATATAAAAAAAAAAAAGAAAACATACAAAAATCCGTGGATGAAGTCAACAAGTAATGTCTAAAAGTGTGCAGGTGTATGCATGAGTGTCCACCAGTATAGTAAATGGAGGAATTATACCAATACAACATGGTAATAGCAGCATGAAAAAAATGTGTGCTTTGAATTTACTGTTTAAATTGCTGGTGTGATGCAATAAATCTATCCAAAGCAGAATTGAGGTTAAAGTAACTAAACATATTATATACAGTCTACATATTATTTAGTAAATTTTTAGTAATACAAATATTTCCTCACAAAATTCCCTAAAAGGCTTTTAAATGAGCACTAAAATTTGAGGGCCACCTAACTGCACTTTCTGTGAATACTTGGAGTGCGACTCATTTGAGTGCCCGTATTTTAAAAAGATGGTGAAATCTTCAGCAGGTGGTAACTAATACTAAAAAAGTCGTATATAGGACCATGTGCAATGACTGTCTTGCATTTTATGTGGGTAAGACTTTGAATAAACTGAACAAGAGGATTTCAGGTCATCTTTCTGACATAAGACGTAAAAGTCAGAGGAACACCTAATCCAAACACTTATTAGAACACCCCAGACATTCTGGTCTTGGAAGACCTGATCTAGTTTCCATTTGTGAGGGTCTGCCCTGGTCCTGCTCAGCTCGTCTGCCAGAAAATTTTTCTCTGACAGAATCTAGGATGCCTGTAGAGTGAGATATTGCTTTGAAGATAATTCTAAGCTAATGTGGCTAGTCTGCAAAAGGAATATGACCTGGTTTCACCTTGCTTGCCAATGTACCACATGACTGTGGTAGTCCCTGTAACCATCTGAAGATATTACAGGTACCAAAGATGGTTCAGAGAGTGGAATGCCTTGATCAGGGCAAACTTCTCCTTCATATTTATGTGCTTGCATCAGTCCTTAGTGTACTACTCACTCCCTTTTATACCTCTTGAAAATGCACCCCCAACTATAGTCCAAAGTATCTGTGGTGACTGAGTACTTTTGTGCAGGGAGGAAGAAGGGGAGACCTGGATTTAATGACATCTGTTATCTCCATCAAAAGATTTATCTTCTGACAAACCCCAGAACTGAGATTTCAGATACCACTTTCTCAAACAGAGTTTTGCCAGGGTTATTACGAGAATCACAGATGGTATGAGACCCAAAATTCTGAGGTAGTTAATCATTGTGACCAAAGTTAAGTGGAAAACCTTGTAAACATATCTCAATAAAGGTTATTTTTTTTTTCCAGTGAAAAAAAAAACTCTTTTAACTGAGGTGTCTAGCTGACATCTCAGGAAAACAATCGTGTGAAGGTATCAAGAAAATCTCGAATGAAATTCCAACTTAGTAAGAGATTTCTTACCCAAGAGATCAATTCCTTACACTGTGAAAATGTCTCTGCAAAGATAAGCAAGTCATCTAAATATGGAAAAATGTGGACACGATGTAGTCTGCAATTAGCTACAACTGGAATTGGACACTTTGTGAACACACTTGGTGTAGTGTACAGTTCAAAGGGAAAGACAGAGAACTGATAAAGTGATCCAGACACACAAAACCTTAAGAAACATCTGAAGTTTGGATGAACAGGGATGTGATGTGCAACTTTTAAGTCTAGAGTTACAAGTAAACTTGAAAGAGGAAGAAAAGGTAACAGGTTGTAAAGTGACATTTTGAATATGGGCACCACCACCATTACAAACAGGTTTAGGAAAGAAAGAAAGATCCAGACAACTAGTCTCCAAGCAATGCCTTTCTTTGGCACTAGGAATATTCTTGAATGAAAACCTTTCCCCAGCTGGGAAGAAGGAACTGGTTCCATCACTCACTGGGACAACATGTGATGAACGACAGGTAGAAACAAGAAGGTGTGATCTGAAGAATGACTCCCTGGAAAGGGTAAATTGCCTCCCACTGCCATCTGTAACATTGATGGATTTTTTTTTAGAACCCATTTGTCTGAAACAATCTGCTGCCAAAGAGAAAAATTGAGATTCAGATTTTCTGGAAGCAAAAAGCAGCCATGGTAGGAGGGGGTCACAAGTTCTCTTGAACAGTCATTCAGACTTGGACTGTCCTTTGTTTTGGGAGGTATGAGATTTGTTTTTGGAATTCCCTTGCCATTTCTTCTTAAATGGCTGTTTACCTGAATTATGTTGAGTCTGTTTATCCTGTTTTTGTTTTGCCAAAACTGGAAGAGGAGATGGAAATTCCTTTGGATAATCTGGAAAAGAAGGGCTAAAAATCTTAGAGATTTCATGGATCAGTTGCCCCTTTCATCATATTTTTGATCACCTCTGCAGCAGAGGGGCCAAACACAATTGCTACACAAGGGAGAATTTAAAATCTCATTTTGATCATCTGGGAGGTTCTGACAATGCAGCCATGTGATCCTCCTCAAAACAATACCAGTGGCCATAGCCTGTAAGTAGTATAAACAGAGTCAAACATGTACTGCATACAATGAGTAGTGACCTGTGCAATATTAGAAAGTTAAAGCATTTCCTCACAAAAAGAAACTGTAGATAAAACATTCCTCATACTTCCACTATCTGTCAGAACAAACATATCAGTCTGACAATTAAAAATTGTGAAAAAAAAATCAAAGTTGCAAAAGAATATACTTTTTTCCATACCTATCAATAATTTTCCCTTCCTTATCAGAGAGAGAGAGTAGGAATGGAATTAACTAGTTCTTATCAGCAGTGGGATCAACTAAAGCTATGGCTGCTTGGTTAAGTCTGTGAAGACTGTGTAAAAAATTAAGACTGAGGAACTTTGTACATCCCATCTGCCTTTCTAGAAGCAGCTGGTTATCAAGAAAACTGAAGGCAGTAACACACACATCCTCTAAAGCAGACAGAACAGGAGGAATGGGTTTATGTTCTGGAAAATCCTTCTGTAACAACTCATAGTATTTTCTGAGGGACTGAGAAACCTCAATGAGCTCTTCCACTGAAAACATCGGCACATCCTAATAATAGTCTCAGAGAAAGAAACCCTCACAGTGAGAACCAGAAGCTGAGCTCTCCTCTGAGTCGGAATCAGAAATCCAGAGAAAAACCCTGTACACGTCCCTGCATCTTCTTGTTCGGATTCAGAATCTTGAATCTCTTCTGGAAAAGACGAATCCCTCTTTTTACCAAAATCTAGTTTATAAGAAGGATCAGTAGCCTGAATTAATCCCTGAAGCAGATCCATTAAACTACTCCTATCCAAGTAAATTTGGAGGAGTAGATACATGCCTGGTTTTCTATTTCCTTTTAAGAGAAAAAATTGGGCCAACCACATTACTAATGGCAGCAGCTGCTTCCCAGGGACGGGCACAGCATTCTGACACAACAGGAAGTGGCTCTCCTTGCACACTGATGGGATTCAAACAGCCACACAAGGACAGGGCTAACCTCCGGTCCATTGTGGCTGTAGGTGCTACATTAGAAGTATCCAGGGTAAAATATGAGTAGTATGAGGTACAACAGATGGCCACAGCAGAGTCACAGACCTGCGACTGAGGCAAATTGCTAGCCTGTTGTGGTGGCAAAGGCTATTTACTTAACTTTTTCTTTTTGTAGCTTAAAGGAGGACTGATTGTGGGACTGGTAGTCTGTTCCACAGTAAAGCTGAAAATTGTGCCTTTTTACAGGAGAAGACGAGCACCAATTCTGGTAAACACTACCAGTCCACAAATGTCTACTGTTTTGACAGAAAAAAGAAACAACACAGTAAATGCACTTTCAAACACTGTCAACCCTTTAAAAGAAGAATAAACACAACTTCTCCACGGAAAATTTAAAAGTACATTACTGTCTCTAGACAGTCTGTTAAAACACAACACTCCTAGCTTTAAAATAACTTTCCTGAAACGGAAAGTAATAATCAATAAAATGAAGAAAATGCAAGTTTTTCCTCCAAAGTGAACTTATCTGCCCAACAGATGCTGCTGTAATGCTCTATAGGGTTTTGCACCCAAACTCGTCTTTTAGTCAGCTCAGCTTGAACTGACTGACAGTTTGTGGCTGTGGAAGGTACCCTGAAGCTTTGGAAGCTAGCCAGCTGTTATATCCTTGGGCAGGATATAACCCATACATCCAAGGCTAATGCAACAGTGATCAATATGATTACCACGACTGACAACATTAGTACCTTCCTGGACTCCAGTTCCCATGACTTGTTAGCCATTACTCACACTTGGCTCAAAAACAAACACGGCCACATACCCCCACTTCTTCTACAGCCAAAAGTACAACTTTTGATGCCTGATCAGACAAAAAAAAGTGAGGTGGTATGATGCTACTGTACAAATCAATACTAAACATCTAAGCTGGTTGCCCAAACCAATTTCTCCACTGGCTCTGACTCCAAATAGCTTCTAACCAAACTCCCAATTCAATTCTCACGGCAAGTTTACCTAGTCATTGCCTGCTGCCTCTCAGCGCCAACATCAGTCCAAAAATTTAAAAATCTACTAATGTCCATATTTTCTCACATCAAACCCAATAAACATATTATTCATGGGGGTATTGATCTAAACTTACTACAACCTATAAAACAAGACCAAAGTGAATTTCTTGCTGACCACAAGTTACTTCAATTAGAAGACAACCCCACTAGATCCAACCTCACATCAAATCACCACTCATTACTTAATCTCACACACACTTTGCATACTGTCAATCTCTCCATCCCCTCCTGCCTTTAGTGACAGGTTCTTCTGAATCTGATTATTTCTTGGTTTTCCCTGTGCAATTACAGATTTCTGAGCAAATGTAAAATGAACCTGCACTGTCCATATTTTTCTCCAAATAATGTATTTATTCACCTTTAAAAGTGACTAATGTATTACTTAATAGAAAGGTTGCTTATTGTGAATGGTGATAAACTGATGGTATCTGCTTATGATTAGCCAGACCACTCTGCAAAATTATAAACATCTGCATTTTTAGTTATTTGGCATACTTCCCAAAAAAAGAAACAGCAAATGGAGTTCCATAGTCAGGGGATCCGGAATGTTATCAGTGATCTACCCTGGAACACAACAGAAAGATGTAGTACTGAAAAATACTGTGGTTGCGTGAGCGAGCATGTGTGCTTGCACATTTAACTCCATGGTGTTAATGTGATTGCTTTATTCACAGCACAGTTACTATGGGGAAAGGAACACTGCAAAGCACTGAATCCAAAAACAAGTGAGAAAGGGGTCTGGGAAGTTAGCGTCAAACCCAGGCCATTGAGTTCAGTGTGAAGCCTATTCTTGAATGTGGATGGTGTAGTCCCACAGCAGGCTGCAACACTGCATACTTCTTGCAAGCTCTTGAGATTGACCTTAAACTGGGCGAATTGTTTGGCAATTCATTTGTGTACACATTTTATGTTTCAATCTGAATGGTGCCAGTGGTGTTAATTATGAGACCCCCACCGGTCATCGTATTATTGCGGACAGTGGGACAGATCCAATGATCACAGCTCCTTCCCATCATGAGATATTTACAGTGGTGAGGACACTGTAAATGGGCTTACTTTACCTACACATCAGTTTTGCTAACAAAAGTGTATGCACCTTTGCAGCTAACAAATAAATATGCAGAGGTATACACTGTACAAGGTTTAGAAAACTGGCAGAACTGAACTCCAAAGAACATGCTAAGATGTCAGTGTGATACCTGACTAGATTGTAAAACCAAAGGAATACCATTTGATATTATGTGCAGGAAGGAAAAATACAAACTGCAGTGAATCTGGAATGCATCGCACCAAGTCTGGAGACAGCATGGCAGGACCAGTGGGTATGCAGCAAAAGGACAATTCAATCCATTCCTACAGGACATCAAATCCAAGCTAAAATTGGAAACCTGAATTGGAGATTAAATTCTTTGGTGCTCAAAGAAGCTGAAAGAATAAAATAGCTGGTGTCATAAGACAGAAAGCAGCAGCACTGGCATGAGACAAAGATGATAACTTGTTACCACTGGCACATGGGTATTGTAGAGGAGGGAGATGAATCTTTCATGCCAAGGCCAGTACCAATTTATTTCTACAGTATAAACAGGGAGATGACAGTTTTATTCAGACATTTGAAAGGACATGTATTCAATACCAAACTTACCCTCAGAGCAGTGGGTGAGGTTTTTAACTCCTCTATTCATGGGTAAGCAAAGCATGCTGTATCAAAAATGATGGGTGGACAATGTTTGAATTAAGACAACGTTAGATATTGTTTACTGGAATATTTTAAACAGAGTCCTGAAGCATACAGAAAGAAATTCAGACAGAAAAGAAGGCAGATGAGTGTGTGTGTGAGCGACTAATATCATAGAAATATGCCGTTGCCTTAATACATAGGTGAGCAAATGTCAAGTCACTACATTTGAAATGCTAGCAAACCTTTTGGTGAGACAGTAGACACTCCATACACTACTGAAGGACATGAACATGTGATTTGCAGATAGAGAATGTACCACTGTTGAAGAAATGGAGCTAGCAGGTAATAACAACTGCAAAAGATGGGGGCACTCAAGTACTAGACATGGGTATAAGAGAACCCATTGGGCTACTTCAACCATTACAGCAATTTCCACAGGCAAAGGGAGGAGGCCACTGGTTTAAGTACAAGCCCAGGTCTTGGGTTCAAATATTTTTTGTGTAATCAAATGGAAAATGTACAGTATAAATGCCCACTGTGACAACGATGGGAACAAGAGGCACAAGAGGCAGTGATGGGAACAAGAGTTATGGGTGGCAGCAAGAACAGGTAGTATTACAACAATGGTGAGTTGTCTGTAAACAACCACAGTTCCAAGCCTCCACATGGGACTCTACTTGACTTGATTTAGAGGGAGAGACTATGACCAAGAGACAGAGCATCAGATATTACTGCTGTTAAGCCTGGAGTGGTTAAAAAGCAGCAAAACGTACCCAGGCAGTCCACTCCAGTTAGGTCCTTGGGAGGGATTCATTTTCACGCACCAGTGACCAGAGTTTACTTGGATTGTGATGGAAAGCAATGGCACAAATTGATGGCATAGTATGATACTCCCGTGGATGTTTTCATAAGAAATTATAATTATGTAGCAAACCTTGTCTGCATGTGGTTACAAGTTGCCAGGCATGAGTGAATTTATATGGGAAAGGCAATACGGGGGAAACCCAGCAAATTCCCAAAAGTTCAGGCAAAGCTGGTGATGCAGCTATTTCAAGGGTGAATTAGTCAGTAGCACACAGCCTGAACTTGAGCCATAGCTCTCAAAAAGCACTGCACTCTCCTTGAAAGGGAGTATTTCAAGGGAGGAGAGTTAGGTGATTGCAGCTGCCAGAGTTTGAGGCTCCACTGTCAAAGGATACCAGACTTGTTTTGAAAAGGGAACTGAGGAGGGTCACAAAAAGAGTTGAGGGGAAGCGCAGTTCTCTGACTTGCCCTACAAAACTTAAGACTGATATCCAAGGAGGATCCCGACCCTGAATAACAGGGTAAGTCCGTGTACCAGGACAAAATAATATTTCCCATAGAATGATCCTGAAGGAGGACTAGTTGCTGGTCCCAATGGCTTATCAAGCACTTCTGATCAGGGTAAATATTTCCTTTTCAGTCCACGTGGCCATAAAACTTAGAAAGGAGTATGTAGCATTAATATTGGCCAATTATTGAAAAAAGATGTGGCACGATACTGCAAGATGCATGTGGAGTGCCAAAAGGTTGGTAAGGTAGGAAAAGCCAAATCTTCTTCGATGTTTCTGTCCATCACCGAGGAACAAATATATGGTAGCAATGAACATTCTGGGGACTGTCAGTACCTCAAGCTTCATAAGTAATAGGTCTATCTAGATGCCGATGGTCCTTTACTTCTACTGAGGCATAAAAAAAGTATCAAAGGCTCTGTAACAAATTTTCTGCAGGGTAGGTTTCCATAGAAATACTGAAACTGAGGAGCAAATTTCATGCCAAACCTGCTGATTTGTTTGTGGAACTGTTGTGGGAAAAGTCACCTAAAGACTACCCATGCCATCCATAGACCAATAGCCTGGCAGAAATGTTTATCTTATGCCTGAAGAAAGTGTTTAGCAGCATTCACTGGCCTGTTCAAGTGGAACTAAGACAACTATTTGGGCCAACGCATTTCTGTATACTAGAGTATCCCATGATCCATAGGTTTTACATTTTTTTGAGTTGTCATACAGTGAAGGGCCCCTGGGTTTTATTAACTGCGATGACAGGGAAGGTGACAGATCCCCCACAAGAAAGTTGTGGTGGAACATATCTTACATTTCATTCCTAGGCTTAAGGAGCTCAATGTTCTAGCATGTGAGTACCTAAGCATATCAGCATCAAAACATCTGGCAAGACGGAAAATATTCTGTTAGGTAGAAAGAGATGGTGCTTACTCCTGTTCATAATATGCAGGCAGCATGGGAGGGTCCCTTCATTAGTGTGGGAAGGCTATGAGATTTTATCATGCCAACATGAAGCCATACTATTAACAAAGAGACACTGGCACTTACTATATTGCAGTGGGTTACCAAAAAAACTGTGTGAGATCTGAGACACCTTGTGGTAGACCACCTCAGTAAGGGTCAGCTTGACAAAAGTGTGGTGAGACAGCATTTTCACAGCACTCTCTCATACATAGGTACAGGAGATCCTGAAAATACAGCAAGAGTTTAGGGCCTCATCGGTGGTGATGATGCCAAAAAAGTATTTAGCACCAGGTTCTGCATAGACTACAAGGAAGTAAATAGTTACAAAGAGTCAAATGTCTAAGACAGAGGATGCTTTTGATTAAATGGGTATGGCTGAGTTTATACTGACCTGCCAAGCAGGCATCCTTAATGTCTGCAGTACGGCAGAGGCCAGCTTTTGTGGATTATATGAGTTCCGAGCAAAGTCCTTAGGAATTAAGAACACCCTGGCAACTTTCCAGAGATTGGTCAATAACATTTTAGCACAAGATGTAGACAAAGCCCTTGCTTACCTGGAAGATCAAAAACATAGCCAGTCCTGTCAAGAACATGTTGGGTAGACTACAAAAGGCAGGGTTAACTATTAAGACCAGCAGGTGTAAAGTAGAAATGTCTTATCCGAGAAACAGAGTGATTAGTGATTAGGCCAGAGCCTTTCAAAATGGAATTTCTTCAGGAATTGTCTATACCTGCTACTAAGTAGGTCATTCCTAGGGTCATCAAGGTGCTACAGAAAGTTTGCCCGCTCTACAGTATGATACCTACTCCCCTTATAAACCACATACAGTTATCTAGAGTCCAGCTTCTGAGCAGGCATTCAAAATGCTTAAAGCCTTGAATTAACTAATTGATCCAGCCAGCCCTGACTACAATCAAAAATTTATTTTGCAGATAGATCCTGGTTTGGGTTACTTGTGCTTTCCTTAAAGGGAGAAGCACACCTACTCTATCAAAGCCTTCTGTTGGTGGGACTCCAGCAGAGATGTGAATGGTCAGCATGAATAAACTTGCCATGTATTTTTAGTACCAAAAAATGTGCATGAAACTCGCGAATGCTTTCTGTGCATTTTATACAGTATATATGTACAAACATACACACACATATATATATATATATATATATATATATATATATATATATATATATATATATATCTACACACACACACACACACACACATATATATATATATATATATATATATATCTACACACACACACACACACACACACACACACACACACACACACGCTCGCTTGTAATTCTTTGTGGGAACTATATCTAAAATATAAAACTTGCAGCAAATATGTAAATCAGACAATGTAGTTGTTTTGCACATGACTATAAGATATGTGATTGTTCATTGTCAAGCTGCAGCTAAAACTCTAAGAAGTAAATAAAACAGGCCTAGAAGGCACACTTATGGAGTTGAGAAAATATTACGAAAAAAAAATCAATAAAAGAAATGAAATACATCCAGAAAATAGATAAATATTTTTTTTGGATAATACACAGAAGACGTTATCTGAGGATTCTAAAGACCTATTAACAAAACAGATATTGAAACACAAGTTAAGTGACAAATAAGGAAATTAAAAGAAAATAAAACTCAAGTTATTCAACAAAAACTTTAAAAGAGAATAAAGAGATGTATTTGGTTCTGGAACTAAAGTTGTAAAATGAATAATGAATATATGCAATAATGCAATAATGTTAAAGATAAAAATTATACGATATGATCCTGGAAATATTCCATAACACCACCAACATTAAAAGAAGATCATATTCAATATGCACCTTATTGTTCAATCACATTATTAAACGTGGATTATGAGATGTTTATTTCCATATATGTTGGTGGAATAAGACATACAACTTCACACTTTATACATTAAGAATAAGTAGTGTGTGTACCAATTAAAGAATTCCAGGGCAATATAAAATAGATAACACACAGACCATGCAAGACCCAATAATGAAGAAATGTCAGTTTCTAGTTTAGCCAACACAAAACTTTCAACACTATAAACTGGGATTATTTATGTTATTAATAAAATTACCTCCCCCTAGCATTTATAACAACGTGCATATGCTTTATAATGGTAATAAACCTATGTTACATTAGGCCACTCTTTCTCATATAAACATTAAAAGGTGTACGAGACAAGGGTGCCCACTGCTGCCTATATGTTCCACTCTAGCTACGGAACCACTGGCTGCTAATATAAATAATAAAATGAAGACCACTAAACACCACAAGTGTTCTAGCCCACAAATAAAAAGGCAGCAAACAATTCCCAAACATGATTATGTAGACCCAGGAACAGCTGAGGAATCCAGTATAATCCAACTTTACCACCAGCAAAGAACTATCATAAGCACTTACGCAGTGAAACTGCTTCATCAGATGTCATAAAGCATATAATCAAACCACTGATAAATAAGTGAACCAATTAAAGCCCACCAATCGAAACATCCAAATCTTAAACAGGACGAGCTATTCCTAAATAATAACCTGACAAACCAATTTACTAAAATTGCATAATATACATATAAAAATATACACAAATGAAATGTATAAAAATATATTAAAAAAATATATACATGTGTAAAAATCATCTAAACAATGGCCTAGCTTGGAGCATGGGTTTAATAGGAACCTTGTCATTTAATCTATGACCAGAATCACCCCTAAGTTGAATTATCCATTTTACTTCTAATTGTTCAGTAAGATTCCTTACATCACCCTCCACGTTTGCCCTCAAATATAAAAGTTAAACTTAAAGTTATGCTCTGATGTAGTGTCCTTAATATGTTAAGCTAGGGCATTACTTAACATGCCGTTCTTAACATAATGCAGATGTTCTTTTATTCTATTCCTTAAAGCCCTATCAGTCTTACTTATATAAAATGTTTGCATATTTCACAGTGTGCCAGATAATATGCACAGACTCACATGTAGCAGCAATATTAAAAATGTACTTTTATTATTCTGATCAGGATGCAAGAGAGTTCCCGTGCTGTCTATGTCCTTACAAACATTACACTTCCTACATGGTTTAGTGTAGTTTAGGTCACGGATGCCAACAGGTCTTTTAGAGTAACATAGCTGTCTCTTCAAAGATCTCATATTTTTAAATATAAATCCTGGTTGTTCACTTAGCTAGAATGGGCCAATATTTCCTTAAGACCTGTGTATACTGGCCAACATTACTAGAATAACGTATGGGTACTTTCAAATAATTTTGCTTCTTAAATTTTCTAGAATTATCACCCAAACGCACATAGGTATGTGAAAAATAAGGTCTAGCTATAACTTATCAAGCTTGTTACCTCTTCAGTAACATGTTGTACATCTTTGTTCATGGTAACCTCTCTCTGCAAATAGCTTAACCAATTCTCTATTTTGACTCTGAAAATCAACATCATTAATGTTAAGCCTAGAGTCCCTGAAAACCTGTTTTTTAATTACATTTTTAAAAATGTGTGGTGGGTGCATACCATCACGAATAAGAAGATGATTGCTGTGACAAGGGTTTTTATAAAGCTTTGTGTAAATTACACATTTTTTCATCAACCATAATCCGCACATCCAAAAAGTCTATGCTTCTATCAGAATATGTGCAAGAAAAGTTAAGATAGAAAGTATTGGAATTAATATAGTTGTCAAAGGCATGAAATTCTTCCAGGTTATTCCCCCAAATTAAAAAGATATTGTCAACAAATCTACGATAAAAAATTATAGATTTACCAAATGGTCCATTAATAATATGTTCCAACTCCCAAGCAGCCATTACCATATTGGCATAGCTATGGGCACAAGTGCCCATAGCTACGCCATTCTTCTGCTAATAATATACATCATTAAATAGAAAAACATGATTTTCCAAACCAAGCTTCAAGAAAACACAATATAAATCAATTTTATCTGCCATAACATCTGTATGTTCACTTAAATATTGTTTAATACTTTCCAATCCTGCCTTATTAGGAATAACTTTAAAAAGTGACTTCATGTCAAAACTAACCAGTAAAAATTTATTAACATCAAATACATGTCCATTAGTATTAAAAACAAATCTTGCAAAAAATGTTTAGTATCTCTCAAAATGTATACATTAGAATCTAAAAAAGGTCTAACTATTTTCTCAATAAATACAGACATGGGCTCAGTACACCATTGACGTTCAAATACAATAGGACGTAATGGTGGATGTATTGAGTCTTTGTGTAGTTGCGGAAGACCATATATAATTGGCATAAATGGCTTCTCTACCATAAAATAATTAAAGATTTATCAATAGTTTTACTAATAAATAAAGACTTTAGCTTAGATTTAACAGAAAAAAATCATATAATCAACACAGTTCTTATTAACTTTACTATAAAATCTAGTGTCAGCTATGCTGGGCTACTAGTCTGGAGGTGTGCATATTCTTTATGAATATGGAGCACCACCACCTTTGGAGCTTCAGTCCATGTTTCAGCATTGAAAGGTGTGGAATGAGTTATAGCCTGGTTGCACAGGGATGCTTTCTGCCTCTTTAAACCAGGTCTCCATTACAGCACAAATGTCGATGCTCTCTATTTTGAGGAGTGCTTAAAGCGAGTGCATCTTGAGATTTAGACTTCTAGCTCTGAGCAGCATGACCCTCAGACTGCATTTATTTATAGCTGTTACAGTGGTAATTTGGTCTTTGGAACACCGCCTAAAAAAGACGCTACAGGAGTGGCAAGAGCCTTAGCCAGTACCCGGAAACCCAGGGGTGACAGATGCAGGCCATCTCTAGCAAAGCATTGAAGTCTGTCAATCATGTCATCCTAAGCAAACAGATACTGGATCCTCTTAGAATGACACCAGAAACTTAGCCACTTGTTGAAGTCAATCATTATTTTGTTTGTACTACGGTATCATTCTGGGTGATGGGTATGGGCCACATAATCCAAGAGATCCACCATGTTTTTTTTTCATGTAGTCCAGGGAGGTGCATCTCAGGTCATTCACACCCACATGGACAATTACAGAGTTGTACTTGTTGTGGAATGATCTTATGTGTCTGATTCTGGCACCTGATGGCTGACTGTGACCTTCTCCTTATTCAACCTACTGAGTGGGACATCTGTGTGCCTCACTATTGAGTCACCTATGATCAGTGTATTGGGCAAGGTGTTTAGGCTTAGGTTGAGGGGCACACCGTGGAGGGTGAGCTATGTGTCCTGTGGTTTGTGTTGTGTTGTGATGGTCGAGTGTGTTTCTTTCTTGGAGGTCTCTGCTGTTTGGATAAATTTCTATTGAGGACCTCTGTGAAGGTGGGTGTGTGGTTTCTGTTTTTATGTGAGATCTGTGATGGTGGGTGTTCCAGAGGGCTATGTGTTCCATGTGGTGTGGTGCAGGTGTTGACCTTCTCCTCTTGACAAGTTAGTCCGGTATTGGCTGGAGATTGCGTAGCTTCCAATTTGGTGATACAAGTGCATCTCTCAAGTCTGAGCGTTGGGAGGTAAGAGGAGAGGGTTCTGTGTACATGAGGCAGTTGCTACACTGCTTCAGAATGCCCAAGTTCACCAGGTTAATAGGAGAAAGCACAGGGAACTGCCCTTTAATTATGCCAGGAGGGGGTGTTGTAACTACTAAGTACTGGAGCTATTTCCATGAAGAACAACTAGTGTTGATGGCACTTAGGTGTGCTACAATAATTACTACAAAAACCTGTTGAAGTGCAAAGTGATGAAGCTATTTGAAGTGCAAGAGAGAGAGAAAGAACTAGCAAGGTCTAAGGGAAAAACTGAAGAGCAGACTTTCTAGCACCAGTAATAGTTTACCTCAGCTTGGCACCGCTGAGTGGAGCTTAAACCAGTGCAAACACGGGCTTTTAAACCAGAAAGTTGAAAGGGATGGAAAACTGCCCAAATGTATCTGAGATACTTTAGTTACAACTAACACTGGGTAAGATGGTGATCCAGGTCATATCCTGCTATAGGTACGCAACCATGTCCCTAGACTTTCACGCCATGTTCCTAAGCACCATGGAATACATCAAGGTCCAACTCAACACTCTCATACTAGGAGATTTCAACTACCCCTCCATCAACTGGGAAAACTACTCAAGCACCAATACACTGGCCCAACGCTTCCTGGAATTCATCAATTCCAGTGCCCTGGACCAACTCATTCTGACCCCCACTAGAGGGAGCAACATCCTTGACCTGGTTATTACTAACATGGGCAATATTGGCTCTATACCAATAGTCAATCCCTTCCTGGGCAGATCCAACCATAAACTAATCACCATGGAAATCCACATCTCATCCACACACCCCGCAAAGGTAATCCCTTTGAAAAACTTCTCCAAAGCTGACTTTGGGCTCCTACAAACAGATTTGGCTAACTTCATGGCACCCATGCCAATGGAAAATAGCTGCATGACTGCCAAATCATACACCAATGCACTGTACGAACATGTACATAAATGCATGGAACTAGCCATACCCAAGGGAACCAAGATGTTCTCCTCCAAAAAAAGGAACCCAATCTGGTGGTCGCCTGGCATTAATAAACTCTACAACAGAAGGAAGAAACTTATTTATTTATTTATTTATTTATTTGCAGTTGTTTAACCAGGATAGTCCATTGGGCCCAAGGAACCCATTTTCAATGGAGTCCTGGGGAGAAAAGCTCCACATACAGATTATACAAAGATTAAGTTCCACACATAGATTACTTGATGATTACAGAGTAAACATTATACAATTTCAGGTTATAATCATGTCAAATATATTTGAATCAAAAGTAATACATGCAATAATGTAAAATTTTTTTTTTAATGTAAAATTTTTTTTTTTTTTTTTTTTTTTTTTTTTAGGTAGTTAGATGCAGTAGGCTGATAGGTAGTTAGATGCAGTAGGCTGATAGGAAGTTATATGCAGTAGGCTAGGAGATTGTTGGGTATAAGTAGGGAAATTATATACTACAAGCAACCAACTGTTGCAGAAAAAGGTGAAGTCCCAAGACTGGTAAAACTCCCTTATTAGCCTCAACAAAAAGTTGGGATCCCTCATTAAATCCTTCAAACCCAGCTATGAAGGCAGACTTGCGGCATTCACTAAAAACAATCACAAAGCCTTCTATAGCTATATCAAGAACCTCCATGGCAATACCCAGATTTGCTCCGAGTTACTGCACAATGGTACCTCCTATAATGAGCCAACATATTGGCCGACAGATTCAGTGCCAACTTTTTCCCCTCTCTCCTACCCCCCAAAGCACCAATCACAATACCAGAAGAATGCCAGGCACCCAGCATTATTGCAGCACAGGTTAAAGCTGCATTGTGGAAGGCCAAGAATGCAGCTTCCATGGGACCCACTAATATCCCTGGCTGTGTTCTACATGACCTACAAAGCGAAATGGCACCACATCTGTGTGCCCTGTTCAGTCACAACCTCACCTCACGCTTTGTCCCTATCAAATGGCGCATTGCTACAGTCATCCCTCTCCATAAAGGGGCAGTGACTACACACCCTGGGAATTATTACCTCATTAGCCTGACGAGTCTGGTATGTAAAGCTATGGAGTGCATCATCATGGACCTGATTAACAAAGATGTACGAAATCTCCAAACTCTAGACCCCCATGCAATTTGGCTTTGTGAAAGGGAGATAAGCCTGCTCAACCTGGTTGACTTCTTTGAGTCAGTCACCAGGGCTGTGGATGAAGGTAAGGCAGTGCATACAGCCTACCTCGATCTGGCCAAGGCTTTTGATACCATTCCTCACTCAGGAAGTATTGACAAACTCACCAAACTAGGCATCAACCCCTATATCACTAGGTGGGTTGCAAATTGGCTCAGAGACTGAACACAGTGTGTGAAAGTAGCAGACTCCAAGTCACACTGCCGACCAGTCACGAGTGGAGTCCCACAGGGATAGGTCCTAGGTCCTCTCCTGTTCAGCATCTACTTCTCAGAGGTCCAGGCCAATACAAAGGGACTCTGGATAATCAAGTTCACAGACGACTGCAAGCTGGGAGCCATTATTAACTCTCCAAGTGATCTGAACATCCTACAGAAAGGGCTCACAGAGACCAATGACTGGTGTCGAAACCATGGCCTTAAGCTTAATGCCAAAAAATGCATCATCATTCCCTTTGGTAAAAACTTAGTTCCCACTAATTACCACATTGATGGGAGCCCACATGTAAGAGATCTGGGGATGCAGGTTGACAGCAACCTCTCCTTCGACCACCACATTGCCCTATGGTCAGAAATTCCTTCTATGGGGCACATCTCATTACCAAGGGTTTTGCATCCAGGAAGAAAGAGGTCATCGTCTCTCTACTCTTACCTCATTAGACTAATGATAGAGTATAATGCCCCATTTGGCATGTACCTCACTAGACACCTGCAACAGCTGGAGAGGCCACAGAAGTACCTCACGAAGAGGATCCTAGGTATTAAACACATGTCCTACAGGGAGAGACTCAAAAACAATATTCTCTGTCTCATAATCGCCTACTTAGAGATGATCTCTGCTTGACTTACAAAGCCATGTCTGACCCAGCTCTGTTAGAAATGCTACATTTAAAGAAATCCTAATCTCTCCGCACCACACGCTCCAGAGACCTCAACTTCATTACCACAATCAACAAAACATGCTGGAGGGACAGGTTCCTCACCCAGAGACTGCCCATGCTCTGGAATAGACTTCCCACACATGTCAAGCAGATCACCTTGCTGTCCCCTCCACGAGAAATCTTGATGAGTGGATGGGTAATAGAAAGTTTAGCCTGGGGATCACTCCATTGTCTTACTTGATAGAGTCACTGGGAACGAATGTCGGGTGGCAGGATGCAAGGGCACTTCTAGGAGCTAGGTTTGTAAAGGCTCCAGGGCCATTAGCCTAGTACACACCTATGAACAACTTGCTTTCCCTATTATACCAAGAAGTATCTAGTATAACTATAGGTCCACCTTTAATCGGCCAACGTAATTGTAATGTCTTTATTATTTTGTAATATAAGTAAATAATTAAATTCATCCCTAGTTATGTCATGATGCTCATATTTATTACTTGCTGTCATATCAGATTCATATACTTTATAAAATTTATCAATGCACAATTTCTCAAAGGCAGCTACTAATGGATGTAAATTAGGAATAAAATTACTTTTTTTAAATAATTAAACAGCACATTATTGTATAACTTATCATTATAAATACTCTCTTTAAAATTCAACTTTAACATTAAGTTCCTAGTAAATGATTTCAGGTTCAAAATTACCTCTGTGAAATCAGCGCATTGCGTAGGAATAAATGAGTCTCCTTTGGATAAAAGTTTGAGATCGGTCTCCATGAAATCACAAGAAGATAAATTCCAAACTAAGCAGTGGTATCATTTACCCAGGTTTTCTTCAGCAATGGCACTTCTGTTGCTTCCCTCTCTGGCTTCCTCTTCATCAGTGGATGGCTCTTGGATTGTTGTCTCCCTCGAAATTTGTCTCTGTCTTTTATCGGCAAAGGAAAATTTTACTTGGTCTGAAAGTACAGTTGTGTACACTTACCATAAATGTAGATGTTTGAGTGTAGTCACTGTTGCAGTGATCACATTTGGGTTATCCCTGCCAGGGCAGCCCTCAGTCGGTGCGAACACCAGAGGCTTAGTATTTCTGCGTTGGTTGCTGTCGCTCCAGGACTGACGTCAGGTTTTCAGTGGTATACAGACAGGTAGCCAACACCATTACATCAGTTTTTCTTGCCCTGTCAGGAGCCCCCAATAAGGAGCGAGGTTATGGTGGAAGAACACCACCAGTAGAAAGTAAACACCAAAAATACCTTGTAAGGAGAGAGAGAGAGAGACAAGTGGGATGGAGGGAGGGAAACCAGGACTGCAACAGTGAATACATTAACATCTACATTTATGGTAAGTGTACACAACTGTACTATGTTCTTCGTGTTTCACTGTTGCAGTCATCATATTTGGGCTGATTCCCAAAGCTGAAGAAAAGGGTGGAGGGAGTCAAGAAGACCGGGGGCTGGCTAGGACGCCCAGAAAGACTGCAGTGGCAAAGCCTGCCCTGGATTTGGAGAAGATAGGCAGATGGTAATGCTTGGTGAAGGTATGAACAGAAGTCCATGTTGCAGCCTCCAGGATGTCCCTGGGGGGGAATCCCTCTGAGGAAAGCTGCAGAGGTGGAGGTTGCTCTGGTGGAATGAGTCCAGACCCCCTTGGGGGGAGGTTTTCCATGCTGTTTGTAGCAGAAATGGATACAATGGGCTATCCATTTGGAAACTGTTTGTTTGGATATGGCCTTGCCCTCTGCTCCTTCAGGGAAGTTGACTAGGAATTGATCAGTTTTTCTAAAAGATTTAGCCCCGTCTGTGCACGTCTAGAGTGCAGAATCCTTTCCCCCTTGTTTTGTGGGTTAGGGAAAAGGTGGGCAAATGACTGGATTGGTTGAGAGCCACACTGGACACCACTTTTGGCATGAAGGATGGGTTAGTCCTGAGGAAGACCCTGTCAGTATGGAAAATGATGAATGGCTCTACAGCCATAAGTGCTTGTAGCTCTGATACTCTTCCAGCTGAAGTGATGGCCAGAAGCAAGGCTGTCTTTCCAAAGAGAAAGTTTAACTCTGCTGAAGTTGCAGGTTCAAAAGGGGGCAGGGTGCGCTTTTCCAGCACAAAGTTATGTCCCAAGCTGGGGTAGGAGCTCTTTAGGGTGGCCTCAAGTTGTTAGCCCCCTCTTAGGAACTGTTTGATGAGAGGGTGCAAGAAAAGAGGTGGCTCTGTGCTGAAATCAGCAGAGATGGTAGAGGCATGAATTTTAATAGAAGAGAACAATAGATCCTTGTGTAGTAGGTCTGCCTGGTAATCCAGGATGAGCGGTAGGGTGGGCTGTGCTGTTCCAGCTCCCTTAGCCTGGATCTAGGTGCAAAACCTTTTCCATTTGTCAGCATAAGACTTTCTAGTGCTGGGGCATCTGGCCTCACATATAACATCTAGAACTTGTTTGCTTAGACTGGCAGCTTGAGGAGAGGTCAGGGAATAAGCCAGGCTGCTAGACTGAGAGTGTGCAATTGGGGATGCATGAATTCTCCATTCCTCTGGGTCAGGAGTGTTGGGATCTGAGGTAGGTGCCATGGTGGCAGGTGTGACAAGGTGTGCAGCAGTGGGTAGCAGTGCTGTCGTGGCCAGTCTGGGGCAATCAGGATTGTCCTCGATTTTTCCTCCCTTATTTTGAGCAGTACCCTTGACCAAGAGGTTTATCCACTGGAAGGATAGAGCATCCACTTTCCAGGCCTTGCTGTGAGGTTCCCTGGTGCAGAATTTTCTGAGCTGATGATTGGAGTGGGAGGCAAATAGGTCTACCTTCGGGGTGCCCCATTTCTGGGTTACAAGGGTGAAGGTTCTTTGGTCTACCTGCCACTTGTGCGGGTCTAGCAGGTTTCTGCTTAAGTTGTCTGCTAGAGAGCCTAGCACAAATTGTGCTAACAGGTGTAGTTGCATGGCTGCGGCTGTGTGCCAAAGGGTCATGGCGAGCCTGCACAGAGGATAAGAGAGTGAGTCCCTCCCTGCTTGTTGATGTTTTGATCAGCAGAGGCCCCGGGGAGAGTAGGGGTCTGAAAGCTGTCAGGGCGTGCTGAACAGCTAACATCTCTTTTTGGTTGATGTGCAAATGTATTTGATTTGGACTCCATTGGCCCTGAATGCACCTGCCATCCAGGTGTGCACCCCAGGCATAGTCTGAGTCTGTGGTGACGGTCTGGGCTGTGTGGGGTAGTGCGAAGGGAAGTCCCTTGTGGTAGCATGCTGCTGCCCACCAAAGAAAATCTTTCTTTAGACAAGGTATCAATGGTATAAGAGTTTCCAAGTCTTGACAGTGATGACACCAAAGGCTTTTTAGTTACCACTGTAGTTTCCTCATATGCATATGGAATGAGTAGACTGCAAGAAGCCATGAACCCTAGAGCTTGCAGGATTTTTCTTACAGATAACTGGTTCCTGGTGGCTAGTTGAGAGAAGTAGGTTGTCAGGTAGGTTTATTTTTCTGGTGTAAGGAATGCCATCTGGGATGATGTGTCCAGGCTTGCTCCCAGGAATGCAAGTTTTTGTGTGGGTACTAGTTTTGATTTATTTTCGTTGATAGTACACCCCAGGGAGGTCAGTAGGTCCCTTTACAAAGGTCAGGTGCTTTAGCAGCTTTTCCGGATTGTCTGTCTAAATCAGACCGTCTTCTAAGTATGGGTAAATTTGAATATTTCTTTGCCTGCAAAAAGCAATGGCGGGAGCCAGACATTTTGTGAAAACTCTGGGAGCAGTGGATAAGCAAAAGGGAAGCACAGAGAACTGAAAGTGCAGTGATCCTGCTCTGAAACATAGCTATTTCCTGTATGATTCCCTGATTGGGATGCGAAGGTAGGCCTCTTTAAGGTCTAGGGTGGCTAACCAAGCATCCTTGGAAAGCATAGGAAGAAGTTGCTGGAGGATGAGCATTTTGAATTTTATCATCACCAGAAAGGTGTTTAGAATGGATAGGTAGAGGATGGGGCATTATGTGCCCTCTTTTCTGGGTACCAGGAAGAGTCTGGAGTAGAAACCTTGGCCTGTCTGTTCTGCAGGAACATGCTCTATTGCCCTCATAGAGCGGAGGGAAAAGACTTGCTTTTTGGTCTCTGCCCACTGGTTTGGGGGAAGATCTGGAAACCCTTTTGGGGTTGGCGGAGTGTGAAAATAAAATATATATCCCTGGGACACTGTTGAGGACCCAGCGGTCGTTCATAATAGTGGCCCAGTTGCTTGCGTGGAAGGAGATTTTTCCTCCTAGGGGCAATTGCAGGTGGGCAGAGGAAGGGGGTGGAAGTGTAAAGTCATTGTCTTCTCTTACCATAAGGGGGTGGCTTTGTACTCCCTGGTCCTGAAGCGGAGGAACTCCATTGCTTAGATATCTGCATTCCCTGTGTCTGGGCTGAGCTGACCTGGAAGGGGGGGGGGGGCAGGAAAGGACCCATGCTTGGAGGGGCAATGCCTACTGAACCTCGGTGGCTGGACCTGCAAGAAGTCTGTCTGCATAGATTTAGATTTTCCTTCCATCTTTGTTAGGACCTCTTCTGCCTTGGTGTCAAACAAGTTATCTTTGTGCAAGGGTGCTTACAATAATCTGGATTTGACATGGTCTGGCAAGGTCTGTTCCTTAAGCCAAGCATGTCTTCTAAGTACAGAACCAGTGACTGCTGCCCTGCAAGATGCTTCTAAGGCGTCAAAACCACACTGTAAGGTGTACTTAGTTACTTGACTTGCAGAATGCATTAACTCTTGTAACTCTTTTCTGCACAAGCAGGGAAAGAATTTATTTTTTGTTTGAAGAGTTCCATGGTATGTTGCTGATATTTCAGCATATGGAACTGACAATTTAAATGCTCTAATAAGCAAGAGTAGCAGAGGTGTATACTTTTTTACCCCATCTGTCGAACACTCGGGAATCCCTATCTGAGGGGGGTGAGATTCTTAGCTGAAGTTGCTTTGATTCCTTTAGGTCCTTGAGAGATGACCTCAGGGTCAGCAGTAGGATTTCTGAAAAGAAATTTGAGTGTGTCAGGGACTCTATAGTATCTGTCAGGTTTCCTGGGAGCAGGAGGGAGGGTGTCAGGGGTAAGACTGACCTCCATTAAAACATCATGCACAATATCCAGGACAGCAGAAATGGCCAGAGGTCTGTGCTGTGGAAGATCTAAGAATGAGTCTCGTTTTTGACTGAGGATAGTCCTGACATACCCATTGGAAATGCTCCCTTAAAGTATGTAGGGTTTCCCCAAAGGAAAAGTCCTCGGGTGGAAAGGTAGAAGGGATGAATTCCTCTGCATCAGAATCCTCATACGCAGAGAGGGGTTGCGTATCTTCATATTCAGATGCTTCAGTCTCATCAGACTCATGCTCAGATAAAACTACTGGAGACAAGTATCTCTTTCTTTTGGAAGGTGTAGCCTGGCTTCCCCTGATAAGCATTATAAGGTCTTCCACCATTTTAAGCATTTGAGACTGAGGCAAGGAAGTGGGGCCTGAGTTTGGGTCGTCGTTTTTTGGGTGTGGTTCGTACCCTCGGCCTTAGAAACTCTGTAGTTTTCGAAAGAACTGTAGACGTGAAAGAAGTCTGTCTGTGTCAAGTATCGATAGTGCGAAGTACTTCCTCGGAAGCTGGTGCCTACTCAGTGGCTCCAGACCCATCCACGGTAGAGACATCCACAGGATCCTTAGTCGAAGAAGAGTCTCATGGCATACCAGACTCTGAAAGGGTCTCGGTAGTGGCCTGTGAATCCACAGAAACAGGCATCGGGGGCTGCAAAAGCACCTCACTGAAGACCAGAGAACTGATGACTAGCTTAACGGAAGTGTCGTCGGCAGTTTTGGACCTGTGTGGTCTGTGTCTGTCTTTATCTTTATGATTTTTGGACGATCGGTTGTAGGATGGCTTACTGAAGCCATATCGGAAGTCAAGGACTGAGAGCGAAAATATCTAGCTACAATAAGGGCCCGACGACGTATAGTTCTGGTGTTGAATAAAGCACAAAACTGACAGCGGGGGATGACGTGGTCAAGGCCTAAACAAGTGATGCAGTAGGAATGAAAGTCTCAGTGTGGTATTTGCTTTCCACAGGCGAGACAATTGTTAACTTTTTCTGATATTGGTTAGAGCAAGAAAAAAGGATCCCCAATGGGGTACTTAGCTTTAGAAGACTTCAGCTTCAATTTGGAAACGAAAAACTCAGGTAGTGGCCGACTGGCACTCGTGCAACCTGATTCTGGCTCCTTGGCAAGAAAGACTGATGTAACGGCGTCGGCTGCCTATTTTTATACCACTGACGACCTGATGTCAGTCCTGGAGTGACAGCAACCGACGCAGAAATACTAAGCCTCTGGTATTCGGGCCAACTGAGGGCTACCCTGGCAGGAATAACCCAAATGTGATGACTACAACAGTGAAACATGAAGAACATCAAAGGATATGGCTTTATCATTCAATTTAACATCGTCGATGTTATTGGCTCTGTGTACTTGTGCTTCAACTAGTAAAGTCTTTTTCCTGGCTCCTAAATCTTTAGGAAGTTACGTATCTCTCTTCTCTCCATTTGAAACATGTGAGGGCATTATTAAAGCAGCACTCTGGTTAGAGTGTGCATCAATCTATCTGTAACTAAAGGAGGTGTATTTGAATCCTTTACTAGATTAGGTGAAGAGACCATCCTCAGCCATGTAAAAACATGGTCTTTGTTAAAGTCCGACTGGTCACACTCATTTTTTAGCTTTAACTTTATTCAGTTTCCTCTCATACAACTGCACCCCATCAAGAATGCTAGAAAGATGTTGATCTAGCAAATCAGCATGAAAATTATCACACAGTTCACGTTGTTGTTCCAATACAATGCTAGATAGTCGCTTGAAATCTTTGACAGAAATTTACCAAAAGATGCAAATATTTAAAATTGCATTTGTGATTTACTTTTTACCATTCAACCAATAAATCCGGATGCAAATCACCTTGCGTAGGCATCTTTAAGATGTATAGCTCACTTGGGACTATGCCTGACTATAGAAGGGCTTGTAAATGGAAACTATGCAACTGATGCCTTTTTAATTTGAATAAATTGGTCTCATGTCCATGCAGTTTAGTTTTCAATGAAACAAAGTTAGGAGTAGCATTGTCGACAATGTTAACTGTAGATAAATCCAAAAATGGATATGTCATATTTTATAATATATTAGAGAGTCTGTCAGAAGCTCTTGGTCTATCAAATCCATTAACCTTGGGTGTGTAATCCAGTTCAACGATGTCACTTACACCTTCAGCTATAGTACTGGGGCAATTAGTGTTAAGTATGAAATAAACTAGTAATAAAATGAATATTATAAGTAGTAATACAGATATAATGAGTTTTAAAATAAACAATGTATATTAAAGGTATTACTCTTTGCAGATTATATTTTATTAACAGTTACCAATACAGATTCTTCTTTCAAAGAAGCACAGAATAAAATTAAAACATTACTGATATTTCTGGACTAAAATATAATAGAAATAAAATAAAATATATAATTGTGAACCAAAAAGTAAATTATATTTTTTCCAAAGAAAAATATAGTATAGATAGTAGTGAAAAAAATAAATTACTCAGGAATAACCTTGTATTAACTATAGAAAAATATAAATAAATGTAAATAAAACAGAGAAACTAAATCAAACAGGCAGAACAAAAACTTTTTTACATTTTAAGATAAAAAATGACCAATTAAAATATTACCAAAAATCTCATGTTTTATTCAAACAAAAGTTTTAACACCCTCTAAATCTCAGATTTAACAAAACAGAAATAATAATATTAATGACCCTCTTGTGGAATGCTAAGAAGCCAGGAATACCTTACAAAACACTACAACATGGAATAATGAAGTGCTAGGATTTCAAGATATAGAAAGATACGGTATAGCTTCTAGTTTTAAAACTATTATACACTGGATGAACACTGAATATGAGGCTAACTGGGGAAAAACTACCCTTTCTGCTGTATAGTGTTGATAAATAAAAATTAACAAAGTTAAATGAAATAGCATCACTAAGTTTTGGTTATTAATATCAAATTACTTTCAGTATACTATAACCAGTTGATCTGACACCAAATGTCTACAAAACACACTAATGACTAGTAAACTACATATACCAACACATTAACTTAGAAATGCTTATTGTTACATTTCCATTTGGAGTGAATACAGGATTATTAGGATAAGCAAATGAAAACAAATTACCTTTGAAAGAAAACTTCTTAGCTTGGTATAATTATATGAAATAAGCAAATATTAAAACAACTGAGAAAATAATACAGGAATATAATATAATAAAGGGAAGTTAGTTAACTGTACAAGCTGCAAGAGAATACATATTTAAAGGAATTCAAAGACTTCCAGAATCCACCTTAAAAGAATACCAAAAAGTATTGAAGTACATAAATGAGGTAACTTGAGCAGTAACAATAAATTTATATTATCCAACCACCATAAAGTAAGAGAACAAGATTCATATTTGGTCAATCTTTACTGGAGACAAATAAAAAATGTAACATACTTCAAAAGAAAAAAATGCTAAGCTCTAACTGTACACCAACCTCATTATTTTGGAGAATATAAACATGGAAATTTAACAGAACATTTTGTATCTCACACACACATGTATTATATATATATATATATATATATATATATATATATATATATATATGGGTCTACTTCATTTGATTGAAAGACCATTTGACCTAAACCCATTTGATCGAAATGTCATTTGATCGAAAACCAGTATAAGGTAAACAACAGGGATTTGTCCCCGTCCCCAATGTTGTGCGACCCTGGAGTTGGTATATACAGTTGGGGGGGCACAGCCCCCCGCATTGGGGGTGTGGGGGGTGAAGCCACCCACCTATTTTTGTTTAAAATCTGTACATTTTGTGTTATCTTCTTCTTTTAAAGGAAACTAGGTGGGGGGCGCAGCCCCCCACACCCCCTTAACTATATATACCAACTCCAGGGTCGCACGACATTGGGGAGGGGGACAAATCCCAGTTTTATGCCTTGAATACTGGTTTTCGATCAAATGGGTTTAGGTCAAATGGCCTTTCGATCAAATGAAGTAGACCCATATATATCCACATACACACACAGACACACACAGACACACACAGACACACACAGACACACACAGACACACACAGACACACACAGACACACACAGACACACACAGACACACACAGACACACACAGACACACACAGACACACACAGACACACACAGACACACACAGACACACACAGACACACACAGACACACACAAAATCTCTCAAAAAGAAAATCAATTGTGTATGCTAGAAATGTGAAGAAAATGACGATGCAAATCATTTTTGCTGAATGTACAAGTGTACAAAACTTGGAAACTGTTGGGAGCAAATACAAGCATTTGGTCAAACATTAGAGACAACTTTAAGCTTAAAAATATGATTTCTTATACATTAAGCCAGCAGGGGTATATACTAATAGACTCCCTTTTGGACAACATCAGCTATATCAAGAAAAATAATAAAGTGATTAAAAGAAAAAGAAACTAAATTTACAGGATTTACATTACTCTTTCAGGAAGTCTGTGACAAAGAAATTAGAACTTACTGAAAGATATCAAAAGAAATTTCAAATTCTGACCAAAACAGCAGCAATTTTAGAAATATATAACAGTTCTGCATCAAATGAATGAAAGAATTTTGTGTGTGTTCATAGGTTAGTACTAAGCTAACTGCCTTTGCGAGCCATTTTAAGCCTAGCCAATTATCCCTTGTGAGACTCAAACCCTGCACCTTGTGTTTGTAAGGCAAACACCTTAACTATTAGGCCAATACACTTATGAAGAATATGTACATATTGACATAAGTTATTTAGTAGATCAAGATAGTAAAACAATACAATATAGAATACCTGTATTATAATCTTATACAAGATGAGCTAGGCAATGAAATTATTTCCAGTTATGTTTCTCTTTCTGTTAGTTTATGAATGTTAAATATTTTATTAGTTGCAACATCAAAACTGTAAAAAGTAGTTAAAAGATAAAAATTATCATTGCAAAATGTGATGAAAATATAAAAGTTTCTTTCTAGGGAGAGGGCAACTAAAGCAGGTTACTACTGTAAAACTGTAATTAATCACATTTTTTATACCTGTGTGGGATTTGTTAACCAAAGAAAAAATACATTAACCTCAAAGGGAATGATACAGGTTCTCTCCAGAAACAATGCAACTGCAGTCATCATTCCATGTTGGGATTAGTGCCGCCCAGTACTTTCCAAAATATGGACTAACTTGCTGCTCTGTACCATTAAGCTTGTTTCTATATTTGTACCTCTGCCTGTTTGTTAAAAATTCAGATGAAGTAGCCAGGGTTCATTAACTCTCTTGGATAGATACAGCTAGGAAAAATTAAGCTGGCCACACATTCTCCTTCTAAGCATACTACCTGCTCAAGCTGATTTTTCTGTTTTCCCTGTACAGTAACATATTAATCTGTATATTTAACTTTTAACTGTACTTTTCAACTTATTTTAACTGTACTGTTCAACTTATTTTTCCCCAAGTGTTTTATTTATTCCCTTTACATGATTTAGTTATAACTTATTCATTGGTAAGAGAGTGCTGACTGTGACTGAAGACTAGCTGCCGGTATCCACTTCTGACTGACCAATGTTCTGACATACATTACAACTTGGGTTTATAGCTATTTAAGTTTAGATTATTACTCAACAGTGGAGAAGTAAAAGATATTGTACTGCGGTGGTGGTGTTGCGGTAGTGTTGTCGCCTCACAGTAAGAAGTTGTCCTGTTCGATTCTCAGCTAGAGCGTCTTGTGTGTGGAGACATGCGTGAATGGGTGGACCTTCGTTGAAGGTTGTGCATCAGGGCCGGCAACTCGGCACTTAAAAATCTACTGCCAAACATTAGCGGACCAGAGTTCTGCTGTGGCGACCCCTAACCGGCACGGCCGGCCTTAGGCATAGGCGAACTAGGCGACCGCCTAGGGCGCCGTACAGGCCGGCCTCAAAAGGGCGCAATTCACGGACCGGAGGTCTGTTGTGACGACCCCTAGCCGGGAAAAGCCGAACAGACAACAACATTTCTTTTCTTTTCTTTTTTTTTTAATTTCACCGCCGCCCTAGAGACTACAATTGCGCCCTCCCCAGCCTCAAAAGGGCGCAATTTACGGAGCGGAGTTCTGCTGTGACAATTCTTTTTTTTTTCTTTCACCACTGAGAGGCTAGCTAGCTAGCCTAGCAACAATTGCACTCTCCCCCACTGAAGCCCCCGCCCTAAGCCATGTCCTGTCACTCATTCCTTCCCCCTGCATGATGTACATGCTGGAGGTGATGTGAGTGGCCGCTCTTATTGAGCATTAACATGAAAAGACCTTTTTGTAATTTTGGAATAGCTCTACCTTGCAGCTTGACAACAGCTACAGCATTAGTGTGTGTCTGCCACCTGGCGCTTTACTGGATTAATGTTCATTATTCCAAGTCAAATGAGCTGTTTTTAAAACCTAAGGTAACGTGCTTGAAAATTTGTGCATTTATTTATTTAGGTGGGGGAGAGTGCAGTCTAAAATTTATGGAGATGGTGTTTTTAAATGGTATTTTGCTGCGGTGTGGTTTTGTTACCTGTCGAAATGCAGGAACGGGTCCAACGAAACTCTAAAGCTGGTGGTTTGTACTAGCCGAAGTGGATTCATTGGTCTTTAAATTATCTCTCAGTAAAAAGTTTAGAAATGTTAGTTACCTAAGTGTGGCCCTTTCTTAATGTTGTCATATTTCAGCTTTGCAATAAGGGTATGTGTTTTGATTACATTTGCTTGTTTTATTCTATATGATTTAATCAATGACTTTAAGGGATTATTCAAGGACCTTTAAGTGTCTACCGCCTTTTACATTACAAGGGAAATGTGACAGTCTGCAAAGTCAGGCACTGACAAAACGTGACAGTTTCATACCATTTCAAAAGGTGCTTAAGTGAACCACGTTTGCACTATATTGTAGAAAGTGAGCTATTCTTGTGAGTATAACAACGGAATAAAAGAGTTGCTTTAAGAATTGTTATGGTTCATCTGGAATGATTTAAGTTCTCAACAGGTTTCTTTGACTTTTGATTATCATTTTATTATCTCTGGAACATTGTTTCAGAAATAAAGCAAGGTTGAACTCTTGTGACAAGGGCATTCGGAACTCATGGGAAATTAAGAACTAGCTAATAGCTGAAGGTGGGTGGGGAATGACAGAGGAAGAAGTCCCGAGATTCACATGAGAAAAAAAATGAAATTATGTGCTAGCATTGCAAAATGGTCAGTTATTAACAATGCCGCAGGTTGCCTAGACGGCTTGTTAAGTTATCAGATTGTGTCTGCATGCGTCTTTGGTCTTGAGGATGGCAACAGAGGATGCTGTACCCTATGGATAAGGTCTTTTGTGTAATATACAGCCAGTCAGAGGCAAAGTTGTTTTGGCTGCAGCTAAGTAAGAAGGAAAATTAATACTCAATGGAATTGATACCATCGGCAGCTGATTTCATTGTAAAAAAAATTAAAAGTTCAAGTTCATTTTTGTATTTTATGTGTCTCTTGCACCTACAATATGAAGCGAACTAAAGTGATTACATATAACTTAACGTGCTTGATACAGATAGGTTTCTGGCTGATTTTTAATGTGAAGTGTTAGAATAAAGTAAGAACAATCATCAGCCAAGTTCTTGACTGGGAGAATAACCAGTGATAGCATTCTTGGAGTTCCAGCTAGTTATAGCATGTGGCCTCCTAATAGAAATTATGCAGTAAAAATAAACACATACAGCAACAATGGCTACCACGTCCACAGTTCTGCTCTTCTGTCATCACCTTATTTCAACACCATCCTGATCCCAGACATCTTCCATTCCTTGCCTGTTTTACCTTTTGTGACGTCCTTTTCCCCATTTACATTAAATGCACGTCTTTTTACAAAGGTGTAGCTAGGAGTTTGCAGATTGTATTCACAGGAGCTAAATTACACCCCAAAGGTATAGATCATGCCACAAAATACTACATAGTGCCTATCCTCCTGATGGGCCCTTGGGCATTGGTTGAAGTGGTCCTTGTGCTAACCCTGACTGAAATTACTCCTCTACTACTCCCAACTTCCCCACCTTGCCCAACTGTCCCTCTAAAGACTTATGTTTAACTTTTGACAGTATTATCTTTGAAAATGCCGCTAACATTTTTCTTTTTCTCTCCACCATGTTATCACATCTTAAATTTGTTTGTATCTAACTGCTGAATGTTTGCTTACCCTGTAATTCTGTTATTAACCAACTATTTTTCTGAATATTGTTCTGCTTGATATTTTTTTGTTTCCATTAATTTTGTATAAGTCTACCCTTGAACTTATGGTATTTTGCTAATGATTTTTAATGTTAATGATTTTGTTTACTTCATGTAATTGGAGCTTTTCTCCCCGGGCCTCTACTGAAAACGGATATTTGTCCAGTTAGACTAGCCCGGTCAACAAATGTAAAATAAAATAAATAAATAAATAAATAATAAATAAAAAAGTGCATTAACGTCCATGGTCACATCACACAGACTGGATTTTTGTCACAGTGCTGCTTTGCAACAAAGCTCTGTATAACAGTTGACAGGGCTGCTTTACACTACAAGCTTCTGTAGCACACGGTAGTCAGTCACACAGATGTTCTCTCATATCAATGCTGATATTCAGGACATTGTATGCACTACATTATGGTAGCCAGTACCAGAAGTCCATTCTCACAAATGCCAGTAGTATTTATGAACTTCGGTGTCACTGTGTGAATTCAAGATCCTGTGTTATATGCAGTTTAATTCAGAAGAGGTGCAGTTTGAAAGACCAGCAGCAAATCAAGATCTGCCCTTTTCCTCTTCACTGCTATGTGTTTCTTTTAACAAGGTCTGCACACTACTTCAAGTTTGCAGCTGACTGAGCAAAGGAAAAGAGATACAGTGGCTCACCTTTATTTATTGATAGCTAACCCTACATCAAGGGAGTAATGTCACACCGCTTGCCAGTCAGAACAAATTTAGATGCATACTGCACTTCAAATATAATGTCAATAGCCTAATCATCATATGTCCCACATTCTTTGCAAATTATACAAGTATAAAAGATAACTTTAATACAGGTAGCTTATTATCACAGCTATCATCCAACTATCTAATTTGGTACTCTGCCTTGTCATGGCTAACCCAAACAAATGGTACCCTAATGTCCCAAAGGTGTTAATTTCTAACCTTGATTGGTAACACTAAGGTGTGCACCCACACATACATGTAATTAAGGTAGTAGCAGTCTGTATACCCAACTGGCAGTGTATAGAAACATAGTTGCAATTTAGCATTCTTGCACTCCTGCATTTGACAATACATATGCATCTGCCAGGGTTGTGTATGTCTGCCAATGCCCGTGTATTTTTATTTTAGGTATCTCTCACACAGAAAGCTCTTGTGTCACAAACTGTGTCTTTTTAAAGTGTGAGGGTGTAATATCAGCCTCCAAACAGGCTTTGTGCCAGATGACTGGAGGATAGTAACTTATCTCCTTGCACAAAAGTGCAGTGTCAAGATACTTGGGTAATTATAGACCAATAAGCTTGACCAGCCTCTTCTGTAAAGCTATGGAAAAAATCATTATATAATTAATAAATAAAGATGTAGGTAACCTAAAACATTTGATGCCGCCTGCTGATTTACTCCAAAGAGTGTTCACATCAGAACCTGTTATGGTCTTCATCCATTAGTATTGTCTCCTCTTCTCATTGTAGCCAACAACCACTTAGTTATGATTTTTAAGCCAATGCATACTCTTTGTCATATATACGTCAACCAACACGCACCATAAATAACCAAATTGCCTTCTATATTACATTGACAATATATATATATATATATATATATATATATATATATATATAAACAGCTTTAGAACAAGTTAAAATATATTAGCATCAATAAAGCCTGTTCATTGAATTACTTGCATGCAGATGTGACCTGCATAGAAGATAAAACAGGATACAGTATGCTGGCATAAGCAATTCAGACAATTAGAAATTATTGCATTTTTCAGCCTTTGCTTCCTTTGTTTAACCAGAGTACATAGCAAAAAAAAAAAAAACGACTCTCAACAAAATTAACAGTTCCAGAATCCAAGAAAATGTTAAGAACATTAAAAATAAATGCTAATATGAAACAATTAAAGGAAGCAATGGAATTTTAACAAGATCAATGAAGTTGGAAAGTTGAACAGAATTAACAAAATTAAGACCACCACACATTTTTAATATAATCAGACTACTGGTAAGATGAACAGAAACAGAGGCCCTAGCCAGATAAAACAGGTTTTGGGGAATCAAACAATGCTAGGTCTCAGTCTGTCTGCCCTACACAGCGAACAGTTGTTGAGGCATGGGAATCATTTGCATTATATATTGCCACTAATATGTAGTCCAAGCATGCACAAGACTTTCAAGATGTAGGATCAACAAATAGACATTAAAGAGAACGTTGATCTACACTCTTCAAAACTTGCTGTGGAAGTAAAATATTTTACCTTCTACAAAGCATGCTATAGCAGTAAAGCGTCACAGAAAAATAAGAGTACTGAAGTTATTGTGAGACAATTTTGGAATATAACAGCATTCTATAAGGACAGCCATGGAATATAAGTGGCACATGTGTGTTCTATAGATTTCTAATCAACATCAACTTTGACAGAAACCACCTTCTGTGGGCGTGGCTCAAATAGGGGTGTTCCTTGTGTTCAGTGTGGGTGGGACTTAAGGGGCGCCAGAGCAGTGCTTCGCCTAGGGCGCCATTTCAGCTAAGGCCAGCCCTGCTAACCAGGAAAAGCCGAAAGACACAACAAAGAGAAGTAAAAGGTATTATCTATTCTAGAGACAAGCCAGTGATATGGCGTCCTTGAACATTATAGGAATAAGGAACGAGTCATGAATAATAATTTTAAAGGTTGTTGTATTACACTATTCATGCTTTCAATTGTATTTACACATTTTAATGTTTTGACATGGTGTAAACCCTCTCTGGAAAATAACTACAAGCTGCTAGAAAGTATAACGTGTTCGAAATGTATGCTTCTTTTTGATATACATCATTCAAGTAACAGCTACAAGAAAAGAAAAGCTTGGATTATTACTATTTCTTATGAACTGGCTGAATCAATAAAATTGCCAATTTTATAAAAAGAAAGATACAAGATAACAGATATGGATGAGGAAAAATCTGGAAAAGGCGGCAGAATAGGCAGGTAGAACTTCCAAAAAATATACTGAAAGCATGTCTGTAATTAACCAAATGAATACCTCTAACTAGGCACACACTTTTTTCCAGAGAAGAAAATCAGTCTGTACTGACAAGGAAGTTTACTTACCATCATCTTAGGTGTACTTTACCCACTTTACCATCCAACTATTATGGGATGCACAAGGTGCCAAAACAGGTCTAGTTCATTCATTTTACCTTTGGCAGTGGGGAAAAAAAGTGCTCCTTACACATGTTTTCACCATACATGGTCTTCCATTTCATTCTGAAAGCTTTTCTGGGACCAAGAATATTCTATTATACAGTGTGTGGATACTGATTGCAAATTCAAATGTAGTCTCTGATGCATTTCTTCCACTTCCCATGGAATAGTAAACTGTGGAGCGGACTACAAGCAGATATACCAGACACAATGTCAAGGGGGATCAGACTGCTAATAAAAGTTGCCCATGAAGAAAAATGTTTGTGTGTGTGCATTTCTTACACAATTCTTATACAAACTAGCTTTTGAAATACAAAGGCAGGGTGCAGGCCACGAATCAACTGTTACTCTAATTTTTTTTAAAGATTAGAAATACCTACTAAATCTATAGTGTTCTTTTTGTTCACTTCTGCTAAAGGACCACTGCAGAAATTCTCCCAGTGCTCTTGAATATCATCTGGAAACTCTGCAAACAAAGAAATTAAATATTTTACTATCTTGTAGGGTTTCTACAGTCTTACATGTACAATACTTTAAAAATTCCCTAGGAATGTCAAAAGCTTAACATGATCCCTATACATACCGCTGTATATATACATGTAATAACTGTGAGAAATCCAAGGCTGGTTAGATGAGTTAAATTAATGGTAACAGAAAGACCACATGTAAAATAAAATTTGCAGGTGAAATAAGATACTTTCTTACACCACCAGTTGTTCTATGTCAAGACCTTCCCTGAAAGGCACAAATAATTAGTTTCACTCCAACTACAATTCAGCATTTTTGAAATCATACAGTTTAATTGCTGGTACAATAATACCACATGCAGACTACACAAGCATGCCTAACCACTGAATTTTCTATCTGCACTTGCTGTTAAGCACAGACAAAGCACAGCTATGCACAGACATTAAAGAAATAGGACATTTAAACTACTAACAAGTAATATACAAGTATTTGGGTGACTTGCAAGAAACACCAGCAGATAAGGGGAAGATGTTGAGATAGTATTTTTAACCCCTCAAAGTGGATTCCTTTGCACAAACACTGACACTGTAAACATGCAATTTTTTGTTTCAGCAGAAAACAATTCTCCTTGAAGGATCCTTGTGTATATGCAGCAAGGTAAAAGGCACTACATGACAGCCCAAGGACCAAGGTTCATTAGAAGGCTGAATCCTAAACTACAGGCATACCAAGGAAAGCTTAACTGTAACTCATGGAATACTGGGCCATGGCACAGATGTTTACAATGCAGCTATTTTTAAAGCAAGCAATGAATGCAGCCACACCTTTAGCAGTGTGGCCTCTTATGACTAATGAGTGGCTCCAATGAGTCGTTAGTTATCTGATGGTAAAAGACAACGCATTTGGCAATCCACTGGGAAAACGTTTGTTTACTGTGAATTGTTCCCTCACAGAATGAAGGAGATAAACAGCTCCTTGGATTTCCTAAATTTGTTTCATGTAACACCTGTTGGTGCGCAGCTAAGGTGTGAAGGGCTCTCTGCCCTGGTTCACTGCCCATCCAAGGAAAGAATCATGTTGTAAAATAAAAAGACCAAACCATCAAATCCTTAAATCCCTAAAAATGTGAAAACGAAACTCCACACTGGCTTAGTATAACAAGGCTGCTATTATTGGAAAATTATTATTAAAAATATGGCAAAGCAAAAATATTCAAAACCTAAAACATAAAGGATATACCTACAATGCAGAAGACAAAATGAAAATGCATTACAACTGGCATTTTTGCAGGGTGGTATATCCTTCTGCACCCCCCATATGGAGAAGTCTAAGTCGACCCCGGTTACATACCAACTCCATGGTTGCACACCTGCAGGGAAATCAGCAAGATGGCAAAGTCTGACATATGTTGACAATTTGTTTTTTTTTAATTAAATGCAAAAATCCACTTCAGCTAGGGATCACACATCACACAACTGTCAATCCTCAAATTTCAACCAAGGGGGATTTGGTTGTTTGGCCTTCAAATTCATTGTTTTTCCACAATGAAAATAGGAACATGAAAGGACTGTGTGATGATGTGAGGTACTGCCAGCTGTGCCAGAAGTAGGGCAGTGCATATGTAACATGTCAGCATAGGTAGCTGGAGTTTTGTAAAGAATTATATGTCATTTGAATATTAAAATGATTTGCACAGATGCTTGTGTTAAAAATGCAATAGTGGGTACTGCTGGACAGAAAATACACATACATGCATGTCAGACTGTATTGTTGTAACTGATGTTCTAATAGAGAATACTGAAAGGGAAGGAGTTAAGCTCAGCCCAGCTAACTTTGAGAAAAATAGCGTGAAATTAAATGACTTGGTTTAGGCCATAAATATTTTAACTCACAGGTCTGAATGCAGCTACAGACACAATGTCTGAAAAGCCTGGACTGGGATCCTGCTCTATTGTTCTTAGTGCTGAACTAATTGCTACCCTGGGGTGGCAGAGAATGGCTTATTTTCTGCAGGAAGGGTACAAATGTTGGAATTGTTTTACAGTTTCCAGATGCTGTAAAAAACCTTACAGTTCTGTGTGTGTACTGTGACACATTAATACCAGATCCTGGCTCACTTTCTAGTGAGACTGTGGTGCGGGAACCACAGAGTCAGATGACCAGATGCGATGTCATTCTGTAGCCAGCACTGAAACTGTATTTGAATACTAGTGAAAGATGTGAGGAGTGCACTCCGTTTCTGGAATCGACAAGACACGCTAATCTTGCCCTGATTTAGTAAGTAACTAGGGAACAGTAATTCTTCAGTCAGTTAGAAAAATATAGTGAGATTAGCTAAATGTTTTTTTTCTGTATCTGAGTCTTTCCACCAGTGTTTTCCCCCCCAGTGATTGAAACTCTTATCTTTATTGTAAACAAATATTCAATATTTTCATTTTTTATTTATTATTAAATATATCTAAACATTTCATTGTGACTGGTCTTTTAGAAAATATTTAACCTTTGAGAGTACTTGCACTTATTTAGTGGCACTGTGCCTCCATGTTCCTAGACGTTTTGTTGCTTGGTTAAACACTACTATTTGTATAAGTATTACTATTATTAAGTGCAATTGTGTACCCTGGTAAGAGCCTTAAAGGAGCTGGTGTTGGGTATTCTGATGGCAGCAGATCTACCTTATAGTCTGTGTGGAGGTGGCAGAGTGGGTAAGCTGTGTCAGCCTTTCCCAGGTGTGTGTATGAAAATCAAATCTCAGAGTGTGTGTGTGTGTGTGACAGCTACTTTGAACAGAGACATAGAGCACTGACTTCACAGACAGGGTGGTGGAGGACTTGGCATGGAACACCCAGTTAAGGACTCAAACTCTATAGTGGTCTGTGGGACCTGGAGAGAAAGCCCAGCCCAAGGACTGGAGTGTGCATTCCCTGTGTGCTCTTAAGGGAAACTGTACTTGGTGCAGAGAGCTAAATCTGAAAATACTGTGTGTGTATTTTTTTCATAGTGAACGTTCCCCACTGGTATCAGGGGTGAAGATTAAAGCTCCTTGATCACTGGCCCAGAAAAGAGATGCCACAGACTGATTAAGAGAAAATTTGGAGAGCACATTCAGAAGGAATCCTAGATTGATCCTAAAAGCACACAATCCTTGTCAAAGGCCAGATACAGCTCCCTACAAATGGGGGCCTGTAACTGAAATCCTGTGGACAAAGGCAAAGGCCAACAGAAAAACAACAGTGGTGACATTAATTTATTGGAAAACACTTTCTGTATTTTCCAGTAAATGAATGTCACCTCTGTTGAACCAGCAAGTTAAAAAAAAAATGTCAACAAAGTATGAAGTAATTCCCTATTATTCATCATATGCTCACAATATGTCACCATTTAATTGAATAGTGGACCCAGTCTGCTACAAACCTCCCCCAACTAGTTCTAAAATCACCTGTTCTTACCTGTTAAAACAGTTGCCTCAATCCTGCTACACCTCTTTCCCTCTTTTCCTTCCTCAAAGGCATGTTCTTAGCTGCTGTAATAATTCTGGCTGTGCATACTGCCTCACATAGTATTACCCCTATACTTCTGTGTAACTGAAGAAATAATCATATAGGTGCCAGATACAATTAGCAGCAGCACTATCCAATGTCAAATATCAATTCTTGCTTTTACTTCAAACCCTCTCTCAATCACTCCACTATCCAATTTCTAATAATAGTTCTTTGTCTTCTCACGGTTTGCTCACAATTAACCCTAATGTTCTTTCCCAAAACTATCAGTACCTAGTGGGTACTTTTACTATTTTCTTATTTATGCCACTACTTAATTCTATTCTACCTACCATCAGAAGCATAAAACTCCACACAGGTTAGTATAACTAAGCTGTTATCATTGGAAAACCAACATTACACTTCAAAATGTACACACTGTGCTGCTGCCTCAAAACACACTATTGCACAAGTCACAATTTATGACTACAATGTAATGCCTATGTCTCGGCAAGTCAACTGTACTTTACTTTTCACCTTATACACTGGACACACCTAACACATGTTTAGGATATTAACTACTGTTAAAATATGTTAATACTTACCACTGCTAGAACAGCATGCATCTTTCATTTGTTTATAAATCTATTTTACCTAAACATTAATGTTTTGGGTCCACCCCACTCCCCTTCTGAAAACGGGCTCTGCCCAGCACAACCAATAAATAAAATTAAACAAATAAAAAATAAGTTATGTACTTACCATAATTAATACCTGTGTTGTCCAATTTAATTATGCATCACAAATTGATCTTTGGATCCATCCTTGGATCCAAGCCAGCCATTTCTCAGACATACAATCCAAGCCTCAAACTCCTCCCTCTCTCATAATGCCTCACTCCCTAACAAACCCTCAGATCAAGTTTGCCGCCCTAATCATAAGATGGATATTCCCAAGATAAGACAGAAACAGAAATAAAAGTCCTACTGGAGTCCAAACTAGGAGCCAGTGGGTTCTTTAGTCCTCTAGGTTACTCTCAGCTGCACAAGGAAGGTGGAAGGAGGGCGAGAAGTGATGCATACAGAAACTGGACAACATAGATACCAAGTTATGGTAAGTACACAACTTCTCATCTGATGATGTCCATTTTCATTATGAATCATGAATGGGTCAGACTCCCCAGCTACACAAACCCTGGGATGACCTCAAGGAAGGATATGCCTGAGCACTGCAGAACCAAAGGATCCCTGTTCCTCAAAACAATGTCTAACTTGTAATGAGATATAAAAGTGTGAGCTGAGGACCAGGGAGCTGCAGCACAGATCTCACTGATTAGAGTTCTAGCAGAGAATGTTGAAGAGGTTCACACAGATCTAGTTGGGTGCACTCGAACCGGACAGGGAAGTTGTTTGCCTTGTTGGGAATAAACCGTAGAGATACATTCCGTAATCCACCTTGCCAAGTAACCTTAGAGATTGCTTGTCCCAATCTGTTAGGCAAAAAGCCAATGAATAGTTGATCTGAGTTTGTACGAGGCCTAGCCCTATGTAGGTAGAAATGTAACGGCCTGTGAACATCCAAAGAATGCGAGAAATATTTGCCTTTATTAGAATAATTAGGCAAGAACACAGGTAAATGAATGGTCTGGTTCATGTTAAACTGCAAACAACCTTAGGAATGAAGGAAGAATTTGTTCTGAGAGAAACTCTATCCCAGAAGGTTATGTACAGAGGCTATGATGACAAAGCCTGCAATTTCGAAACCCTCTTTGGCTGATGTGATAGCCACAAGGAAAGCCATCTTCCAAGAGAAGTACTTCAGCTCACAAGAACTAGCAGATTTGAAGGGTTTTTGGGTAAAAATAAACTAAGATCCTAAGGTGGAGAAGGATCCTTGACTGATCATCTCAGATGAAAAATTCCTTTTAAGAAAGCCCGACAAAGTTTTGAAGAAAAGGTAGAGGAGGGACCAACTCCTTTCCCTGATGTGAAAGTTAGTGATGGCTGCAAGCTGGACCTTAACTGCAGAGAAATGTGCTCCCTCATGAAAAAGAGAACTCAAAAACATGAGGATATCCAAGACAGAGACAGAAACGGGATCTATATTCCTCTGTGATCCCCAGATGGAAAACCTTTTCCACTTGCTACAATATACTTTCTTGGTGGATGGCTTTTGAGAACCAAGAATAATGTCATGGACAGGACAGGGGGAGCCTAGACGGTACCAAAATTATTAGAAGTGGAGAAACCAATCAGTTAGTTTCAGGGACTGGAGGTTGGGAATCTGATATTCCGTCAGAAGTGAAATGAGATCCTGTCTGGGATCCAATATCCATGGTGCATATTTTCTGAGAGATTGCATTAAGGGGAACCAAACCTCACGAGACCAATGGGGGGACAATGAGTATAAGATTGGTTTTCAACCTGTTAGTTTTCTGTAGGACTTTGGGTATCAGAGGGATTAGAGGAAAAGCATACAGTAGATCTGGGGGCCAATCATGTAACAGTGCAACCCAAGATGACTCCCCTCTTTGGGGGTATCAGAGCAAAGTACCTGCTGCATTTGTTGTTTTGGGAGAGCTAAAAAAATTGCAGCAAGGTTGGCCCCAGCAGCTGAAAATCTCATTCGCTACTGACTGGTTCAGGGACCACTTATGAGGGCTCAAGATGGACCTGCTCAATTTGTCTGCCAGAACGTTTGACTCCCTCTGGATATGCACTGCATCAAGAAAGCAGTTGGAAGCAATCACCCATTCCCAAACTCTCATGGCCTCTTGGCACAGCGAGTAAGATCAGGTTCCCCCCTGTTTGTTGATGTAGCATACCACTGACATCATGTTAGTCAAGACTGCAATTGTCCCCAAAGGCAGGCACTCATGAAAGGCTTGCAATGTGAAGATTGTTCTCATCTCCAGGACGTTTATCTGCCTTAGGACCATCCTTCCCTGAAAATGCCACCCCCACCCCAATACGGAGGCATCCGTGGTCACTGTGGCCGAAGGGGGGGGGGGTGGAACAAAGGGCCTGGCTAAATGAAGGTTGTCTGTGAGCATCCACTATACAAGGCGACGTCTGCAAACCAATGAGAGTTTGATCGGGGTTGGTAACGGGCGAGGCTGGATGGACCACTGAACTGCTAGGGACAACTGAAGAACCTGGCTAGAGGCACCAGTAGGACGGCAGCCAACATGCAGCCCAAGGCTATGAGAATCAAGTGAGCTGAAGGAGTTGGAGTGTCCAGAAGGCATTGTACTTGTCTGATAGACGATATTCGGTGTAAGGGAAGAGCTGCAACTTGCATTATTGAGTTCAACTATGTCCCGATGAATTCTATTTCCTGAACCAGGGCCAACTTGGATTTGCCTATGTTGACCATGATATCCAGGTGAAGAAACAGATACATCACCTGAATCGCCAGCAACAGTTGTGGGTGCCATCAGGGACCAATCATCCAGGTAGGGGAAACCCTGCAGAAGGAAATGCGCTGCGGCTACTGCCATGCATTTGGTGAACACCAGTGGGACTGTGGTGAGACCAAAGGGCAGTGCTCTGAACTGGTAATGATTGGCCCCCAGCTGGAAGCATAGAAATCTCCTGGAGTGCCCGTCTATTTTGATATGACAGTATGCATCCTGGAGATCCACTGAGCACATCAGTCGTCCTTGGGCATGAGCGGTAGAATGGCTTGTACCTTAACCATGTGGTACTTTGTCTCCTTGATAAATTTAAACTGCTGAGATCCAGTATGGGCCAAAGTTCCTGGATCATCTTTGGCACCAAAAAGAAGCGCAAGTTCCACATCCTTGTTGTTCAGTTGGGACCCGCTGGATGACTCATTTGTCCAAGTTTTTGCACTTCTACAAGGGCATTTTCCCTCTGACTGGGTGGCATGTCGGGATACAGTAGCCTCTGGATATGATGTTTAACACTCAAGTGTCGTTTATGTCTGTTCAGGCTGTTGGGTGTAAACAAAGTCTGCTCCCGACTGCCTCTAGAGTAGGACAGTCGGGCAGCGCTTCAGGACAGCTGAAAGTGCTTGTCAGAGAAGGGTTCTCTGAAGCCCTGGTTCTAAAGACCCCTCTGCCCCTGGGGCAACCTCTACCATTAAATCCTCTCCCTCTGCCCCTGGAAAAGGATTCTTCCTGTGAATCAGGGAAGGGCCCTTGGGATTTACAGAACCACACTTTCTTCCCACACCGCTGGTTCCTGGAAGAGGTCCGTGAAGGGAAGAGAATTTAATTCCTATGGCAGACAGAGTCTTGCCCTCCTGTTCTCTGCAGGTCAGAGTCTTCTTAACCAATGGTCCGAACAAGGAGGAACCATCAAAGTGGGTGTTAATGAATAATGCTTTGAAGGGGTTTGCAAACCCACATAATCTTATCCAGGCATGTCGTCTAAGGGCTATGTCTGAACCAGCTGCTCGAGAGGTTCCCTCCACCACATGGGAGATAAGCCTCATTGAAAAGTTAGCAATAGAAGCCATGGTAGCAGTGACTGTCCCAGAGATGTGGAAAGTTCCTTCGCTAAGTTTCTCTGGAGGAGACTGAAATGTGCCAGATAATTTAATGCCCTCAGTGAGTAGGTGGCTGAGACATGCACTCACTTCCCATGTTTGTCCAAGGCCTGAGACTCTGTTTGGGGGGTGGACAGTAGAGCTCTGTTCGGCGAGCTCTTTCTTGGTGGTTGCTGACACCACAATGCCAGCAACTGGAACATCTTTGCTCCAGAAGGGACAATTCCTTGGGGTGACTAAATAGAAGTTATGTCCTTACCATAACGTTCCATGTGGAGTGTTCATCTCGCCTTTGTTCTTACACATGGGTTCGGAGCCGATCCTCGGCTCCGTGTCCGCTGCAAGCTCTGCATCGAGAAGAAGCTCGAGACAACCTAATACCCACAATCCCCCTCTGCCTTTACCTCAGATCTAGTTTGCAAGCAAACCAGCAGCCAGAGAGAGCACACTCATGCCAAAAATTACATAATCAAGAAATCATCTATATACATATATATAATATATATACACATGTACATCATACACATACAACCACTGCAAATGCAGAAGGAGAATACTCCAGACCAGGCTCTAAATTGAACGTTCTTCCTGAGGGTGGGAGGGTGGGAATGTAAGAACAAAGGCGAGATGAACACTCCACATGGAACGTCATGGTAAGGACATAACTTCTATATGTGAGAGTGTTCAATCTCGCCCTTTGTTCTTACACATGGGTAGCGTCCCTAGCTCCATGTTCCTGAGGAACTCATGGGAGAACGTTCTTGAGCACAGTGGAACCAAAGGTTGCCCTATCCCTAGAAACCCTGTCCACTTTGTAATGAGAGATGAATGTATGCGGTTTAGCCCAAGTAGCAGCTGCACAAATCATGTCTAATGGTAGGCGAGCTGCGTGAGCCAAGGATGTAGACACTGATCTTGTAGAATGTCCTTTAGGTTTGACAGATAAGGATTGATTTGAAGAATCATAAACGTATATAATACAATCAGTTAGCCATTTGGAAAGAGTTTGTTTAGTAACCGCAACACCTTTCCTGCTGTCAGCAAAGGCTACAAAAAGTTGATCAGATTTCCTGTGATCCTTTGTTCTATCCAAATAAAACCTGAGTTGTCGATGGACATCCAATTTGTGTAACATATACTCTAACTTATTAGTGTGATTCTTGAAAAAGGTGGGTAATTCAATGGACTGATTAATGTTATTGGTAGAGCAAACTTTGGGGAGAAAGGATGGATTAGTGCGAAGAGATACTCTGTCAGAGTGGAAGATCAAATAAGGGTGTTTAATAGAAAGAGCCTGAAGCTCAGACACTCACCTAGCGGATGTAATGGCTACCAAGAAGAGAGTCTTCCACGATAAAAACTTCAATGGGCAAACGGAGGCTGGCTCAAAAGGGGGCAACATCAATTTAGATAGTAAAAGGTTCAGATTCCAAGGTGATGTAGGAGTTCTAACTGGTGGTCTAATATGAAAAGATCCTTTTAAAAAGGCCTTACAAAGAATGTGAGCCATAACAGGTGCCCCACATTCTTCCACATGAAAGTTGGAAATGGCAGCCAATTGCACTCTTAAGGTGGCAGGAGAAGCTCCTTCATGGAACAATTCTGTTAAAAACTCCAAGATCTTGTTTAACGGAGCTATGACAGGGTCCAAATGATGTGAATTCGCCCAGAAGACGAAACGCTTCCATTTACTGGTGTAGGTCTTTGTAGTGGAAGCTTTATGAGAAGCCACTAATATATTCTGAACTGAAGGTGTAAGAGAATCAGACCTGGCTAAAAAAGGGAAGCGGAGCAGCCAAGCTGCTAGATGGAGTGATTCGAGAGAGGGGTGAGGAACTCCTGACGAGTGAGTCAGTAGATCTGGCTCTGGGTCCAGAATCCAAGGTCCCCGAATGCGGTGTTGCAACAGAAAGGGGAACCAAATTTGATGAGGCCAGAATGGGGCAATGAGGATTATCGCCCTTTGAAGGTTGTTGGCTTTCTGCAGAAACTTTGCAATCAGGGGAAAGGGGGGAAAAACGTACAGGAGACCCGGGGGCCAATCGTGCACCAGCGCGTCCCTGGGGACTTCCCTGGAGGGGGTAATAGGGCAAAGTAGCTCCTGCATTTGGCGTTCATTGGAGACGCAAAAAGATCGCAGGAAGGCTGGCCCCACTTGCGAAAAATCGTCTTCGCAATTGACTGTTTGAGGGACCACTCGTGAGGCAACAGGATTGCTCTGCTCAGCCTGTCGGCTATGACGTTGGATGACCCCGGGATGTGCGTTGCGATCAGAAAGCGACCCGTGGACTCCGCCCATTGCCAAATTCTCATGGCCTCTCTGCATAGCTGATAAGACCTGGTTCCCCTTGCTTGTTTATGTACCAGACTACAGACATGTTGTCTGTCTGAACTGCAATAGTCCCTAGAGGAAGAAGGTGAGCAAAGTGTTGCAACGCTAGAAACACTGCCCTCAACTCTAGAACATTGATGTGCAGATTGTACTCCAAATTGGTCCATTCGCCTCGGACTGTCTGTCCCTGAAAGATGCCCCCCCACCCTATCAGGGAAGCGTCCGTGGTTACCGTCGCTGTCGTGGGTAGCACAAATGGTCTTCCGCTGGAAAGGTTGCAAGTCTGAAGCCACCAGGTTAGGTGTGATTTGCATGTGTTTGTAATCAGAATTTCGTATGTTAGAGGTAGCTGTTGGAACGACCATTGTGCAAACAGTAGCCATTGTAGAACTCTCATGTGCAGTCTTCCCAATGGTATCGCAATGAGAGAAGCTGCCATGAGACCCAAGACCTTCAGAACCAGCTTTGCTGGGGATTTTTTGGATGAGAGAAGGAGAGAAATGTGGCTTTGTAGTGAAGCCATCCTTTCTGGAGGGAGCCTTAGAATTAAATGATGCGTATCTAATTCCGCTCCTATGAATAAGATATGCTGTGATGGCTGTAGTAAAGATTTTTCGAAATTTACGGAAATTCTGAGGTGAATACAAAGTTGTAGAGTGTAATCCCTGGCCTGTATCAGTTGACGCCGGGTGGTGGCAGAAAGGAGCCACTCGTCCAGATATGGAAACACCTGGAATCCTAGGCGTCTCAGATGAGACGCTACCACTGCCATGCATTTGGTGAAAACCCTGGGGGCTGAGGTCAGACCAAAGGGCAGGGCTCGAAACTGATAGTGACTGGCTCCCAGCCGGAAGTGCAAATGATCCCTGGACGCCCTGGCCATTTTGATGTGGTAGTATGCGTCCTTCAGATCTATTGAGCACATCCATTCGTCCTTCTGTAAGAATGGAAGGATCGATTGAAGCGTGACCATTCGGAACTTTTCTTTCTTGACAAAGGTGTTGAGGTTGCTTAGGTCCAGAATCGGCCTCCAGTCCCCTGTCTTCTTTGGAGCTAAAAAGAACCTTGAGTAAGTTCCGAATCCTATTTGGTCCGCTGGGACTGGTTGGATGACTTTTTTCTAGCAGCTTTGAAATTTCTATAGCTGCTGGGTCTCGCAGATGGGGCGGCACATCTGGGAGTCTTTTCTTTGGAATGGGAGTGGATAGAAAGGGTATTCTGTAACCTCTGGTAACCACGCTTTTTACCCAGTTGTCTGTAGTAAGATTCTGCCAGGCCTGAGGGTATAAAGCTAAGCGACCCCCGACTGCCTCCAGAGTAGGACAGTCGGGCCTCCTCTCAGGAGTGCTGGAAGGGTTTTCCAGGGGGGGTATCCCTGTCACCTTGGTTTTGCGGACCCCCTCTGCCGCCAGGGCGGCGTCTTCCACCTCTGCCCCTCCTCTGCCTCTAGAGGGGCATCACCCTGTGCCTGGGAAAGATCCTTGGGGTTTTGAAACCACATTTTCCACCGCTGCCCTTTGGGGTACGGTCTGGATGGGGTGGAAAACGGACTCCGACAGCAGACAGAGTCTTTCCCTCCTGTTCACACCGGGTAAGGGTCTCCTTTACTTTGGGGCCAAAGAGAGTGGCACCATCAAATGGGGCATTAGTAAAGGAAGACTTGAAGGCTTCCGCAAATGAACATAAGCGCATCCAGGATTGTCTGCGAAGAGCAATCGCTGAAGCTGCTGCCCTACTCGATCCTTCGGCTGCGTATGATATCAGCCTCATGGATGAGTTAACAATGGATGTAAGGGTATTGAGATGTGCTGTAACTTTCTCTGAAACAGCAGCATCTGTAGTACCCTGAAGGGTATCTCCCAACTCTTTGATTAGATCCCTTTGTAGACGTGTAAAATGGGTCAAATAGTTCAGGGATCGCATAGAAAAAGCCGCTGAACTAAAAATGTGCTTCCCGTACCTGTCCATAGTCCTAGAATCTTTGTTAGGCGGATGGACAGATGAGGAAGATTCTGACATCTCCTTTTTCGTGGCCACTGCCACCACCATGGCGTCCACTGGAACTCCCTTTGTGAGGTAAGCCTTGTCCTGGGGTGCAGTAATGTACTTATTAGGCTTTCTAGGGACTGGTTCCACCATGTCAGGTGTCTCCCACGCCCTTCGAGCAATCAGCTCCATTAACTCATCGAAGGGCGGAGTGACCCAGGAGGAGGAAGGGCGAGCACCGAATGCCTTCAGCAAGACTGACTCATCTTCAGAAGGGGGAAGGGACTGCCAATCACCTCTCTGCTTTAGGATCTCCAAGATGTCAGAAAAGGAGACATCTTCTGAAGGTGACTTTGGGGACCCTTCTGACTCATCCAAGTCAGTATCGGATGTCAAAGATTCTTGTGGAGAATCTAAGTGTCTCCTCTTACACAATCTTTTCCTAGGGATTTCTTCGGGGGGAGCATCCGAAGAAGCCTCCGAGGAAGAGGGGGCACCCTCCAGGGGTGGCTGAGACACCGGTGCTCTACGCTTGGATGTGACCGTTGATGCAGAGGAGGATAACGGTCCTTTATGGGGAGGAGAGGCTGCTTCTACTGACGTGGTTGTCTGGGTAGACAACACCTTCCTCATAAGATCGAAGGCCCCCGGGACCCGAGTCGAGGTATCTCCCGGTTCCGAAGAAATGGGAAGAATCCCCGAAACAGGCACCGAAAGCATCGAACCCGAGGACGGAGCCGAATCGATCCGAGCCGAGGCCCAGAGAGGAAGAGTCGGAATCAAAACATCGGTTCGACTCTTGGCCCCGGAACCAAGGATGGATCTTCGGCTCCGAGACTCCGGTACCGGATCCGACGGAGTCGAGGTGAACGGAGCCGACCGAGAAAAAGACGGTTCTGGCACCGAGGGCTCCACAATCAGTAGATCAGCCTCTTCCGGCTCCAAAGACTGGACAGGTCTCGGAGGAGGAAGAGATGGAGATAATGGAAGGCCTTCAAGTTTCGACACCAATTGGGTGGAAACCGAGATAAGTTTGGATAAGGCCGTATTCTCCAGTAATTTCTGCACCACACGGTCAACATCGGTGTCGGAGAGGGGCCTGGAAGAACGGGTCGAAGGAATCGAAGACGGAGCCGACCTCAACAGTGTCAGGGGAGGGAGCTCCATCACCGGTTCCAAGACTCGAGGCTCGGAAACTGACAACAGTTGAACACTCGGCCCCGAAGTCTGTGGAACCGGTGATCTAACTTTAGCTGAAGAGCTCGGAGCCGATGACTTGGGCTCCGACGTCTTCGATTCCTTCGAGGATTTGGATGCCTGGTCTGAAGCATCCAGAGCCTCTTGAAAGGAAGGTTTTAACAAACCCCTATCCATTAGTTTCCTGCGCCTATCTGTCATGACCCTCCCACTGAAAGAATGACAAATAGAGCAGTCTTCTTGCAGATGGAGAGGGCCAAGACAGTAGACGTTAAGAACTATGATTGTCAGTTACTGACATCTTTTGCCCACATTGGCAACGCTTAAAACCCGATTTAGCCTTTTCAGACATGTCACTAATAGAAACTGAAAAGTCAAGTCCAGTAAAGAAGTCAAGTCCGGTGAAAATGTCAAATCCAGTAAGGTAGTCAATCCGGTTGTCTAATCCAAGTAAGGGGTGGTAGGCCCCGAGGAGAACTCTAATAAGTTTTAAATAAACTTAACGGAACCGAGAATCCCTCAACCTTACCACACACACACAATATATCACTAACAAACTTTTTATAATAAAATTACTAAGAAAAATACAAGAATAAATTCTTAATCTTATCTTAGGTGCTCGAGCTCGACCCAGTGATGCGAACGCTGCAGCGGCAAACTAGATCTGAGGTAAAGGCAGAGGGGGATTGTGGGTATTAGGCTGTCTCGAGCTTCTTCTCGATGCAGAGCTTGCAAGCGGCCGACACGGAGCCGAGGATCGGCTCCGAACCCATGTGTAAGAACAAACGGCGAGATTGAACACTCTCACATGGTACTTATCTGCGCACTTTGGGATTGGTTCTATGATGTCAGGCTCCTTCCAAGCCCAGCAGGTGATTAGGTCAGTAAGTTTGCCCGCCGGTGGGTCACCCAGGATGTAGATGGTCCCATTCCGAATGCCTCCAGGAACACTGACTCTTAGGAGGAAGGGGTTGGGAAGACCATCCACCCTTCTGTTTCAGGAGTTTTAAGATCTCTCCAAAGGAGATGTCATCAGGTGGAGATCGGGGGGGGGGGGGTCCTCTGCTAAAGACTCAGTCAATGTGCTGCTTCTTGCACTGGCACTTCCGAGGAACTGTCTCCATGCGGTACTCGGGGGGAGGACTTGAAGACAGGGAAACCCCTTGCTGAGGGGGTGGCTGGAGACACTCTGGGAGGAGCTGACCATGGATCTGATGGATAAAAGCAAAGCCTCAATTTGTGGAGGATTAAGAGGGGCCTGGTAAAGGAGGAATGGTCTCTCGAGGAATAAAGAAAGCCTTCTCTGCAACCTGGAATGCAAAGTATGCCAGAGGAGCCTGTCTCCCCACCAGAGATGGCTGAAGTCCCCAAGGGAGAAAGAGATGAAGCCACACCAGATCTGACACTGGCAGAAGGCACTGGCCTCGTGCTATTGAAGATCAAGGCCCCCAATGCAAGGGACAGCTCTGAGAAGGACAAGGGCGGAGCTGACACCAACTCCGAGGACCTGGTTTAGAGCCCTCGGATCCAGGACCCGCTGTGCTCTGACAAAATCTGAGCCCATCTGGTCTGGGACTCTGTTGGAGCCGGGGAAAGGAACATCCCACAATCCAATGCTGATCCACTCGAAATCACCAAGCCCTGCGACTCAAAAACCAAAGGGATCAGAGGAGGAGGAGGTTGAGGTATTGGAGTTGGAGCCCTCACAGATCCAGTCTGGGTCAGAGAAGGCAAAATTCCCAAGCTGGATCTGGGCTTTGAGGAAGCTCTTCATCATCCGATCCATCTCCAAATGCAAGAGCCAAGAGGACCTAGAGGACAAAGAGGAATGTGTAGACTGCACCAGTGAAGAGCTCTGCTGGGTGGTACAGGCTGGTGAAGGTTGATGCACAGTAAGACACCGAGACTTGTGCTCCGAATGGTAGTGCTTCAGAGCCCGCTCCAGGGAAGATGAATTATGGATCTTAATGACCTCTGCTGACTCAGAAAGGCTGCTCTGACCAGAGGTAATCGAATCCGGCAAGGGGGGGGGGGATGGGTTGATGCCAACTTCCTTGAATCTGGAGGGCCTGTCAGATCCAGGAAAAAGAACGGAGCTGAAGGATTCAAAGTCAAATCTGAAAGTTTTCTCCGCTTTTCAGAGGTGGAAGTTAACATCCTTGGTGAAGTGTGGGGGGGGGGGGGTCACTCCTTCTGAATGGGAGTCTGAACTCCAAAGGAGGGAAGAAGCCCTCTCAAGATGAGCTTGTTCCTCCTGTCTGCCAGGGCTTGGGGAATGAAAGCTGAGCAAATATCGCAAGGCATATCCAAGTGCCCCAGGCCGAAGCAGTAAACACACCTCTTGTGGGCATCAGACTGGTGAATCTTATGCCCACTAGAGGCACATCTCAAATTCGGTGGGTTTCTCAGGTTTGTCTGACAATTGCCAGGCACTCACAGAACCCATGCATGCACACACACAGCTAACCAGTCATACACTACCACTAATCACCACACTAAAACTAAGTGACAACTGGAAAGTTTTTTTTTCTTTTTTTCATTTTTTTTTAAGTTTTAGAAGAAAGAAAGGAAGTAAAAGGAAAGCTAAACTGCAAAAAAAGGCTGGGAAATACCTAATGCCAGCAACCATTAGGGTAGCAAAGAAGGAGGGGAGGTGTAGAAGAAAGGAAGACTAGCTTACTAAATTACCAAGAAAAATTTAGAAAATAAGGAAGATATTACCCACAACACTGAAGAGGCTCACAATTGCGTCTGGAACAAATGGTGGCAAATGAGATCTGAGGGTCTGTTAACGAGTGAGGCATTATAGGAGAGGGAGGAGTTTAGAGGCTCGATCGAATGTCTGAGAAATGGCCAGCTTGGATCCAAGGACTCATTCGTGATGCATAATGAAATGGACAACATCAGATTCATAAAGTTCAGACACAAAATAAAGTCGATCATGAAGTTCAGATGTGGCAACGGGTGGGATTCTTCAAATGCAGGCAAATGTACAGAGCTCCAATGAAAATGCCATAGCAACAGATATCTGAACAAAAGGATCACTGCTGCCGTATCTATCACAATGCTTGGCAATTAGTCACTGGAGATAACTATTCATGCAGCCTAACAGACCGCTTTGCACATCTGCCTGTGGCTGGTATGTACACCCAGCCCCCATGAGACGGACAGTAGGATGTTCAACAGAAAAAGAGCTTTCCATATCATTTTTACTTATCAGTGACATTCTATTTTGCACAAAAGAGAAGTCTACATACATAGCACATTCAAGTGGGATTGACCTAATGAGGCTAGAGTACACAAGTCTTCCTAAAGGTGACGGAGGTCATAGGGGTCTTAGACTGCTTCTGCCCATATGTTCTCACATTTCATGACTGCTCAGGACAGATGGAAAGGTCCGGGTAGTGCTGAAGAGAAGGATCCTATACTGCAGAAATAATATTCACTGTTACAGTAGTACACACACCCACTGGTACTATTGTTCATTATAAAGATCACAGCTGCGGTAGCGATCATGCTGGGGAAGAGGACGTGAGCAGTATTTGCTCTGAACACAGAGGCAGACTGCAGGAACACACATGCTGTGCATATGTGCAGCAACAAATCCTTCTCTATTCCTTAAGTGCATTCCTAGTTTATACAGACTAGAAAATACCTGAAGGGATGTTTAGGCGACTGCTTCAAAAATACTTTGTTGAATCATTTCTAAAAATGTTAGCTGTGGCAATTGCTACCCTAGTGGAATAGTTTTAACACATTTATGCAAAGTTCTTCCATGCCATATACAACTCCCAAAGAAGCTATTCAGCTCTTCAAGCTAGATGACAAGGTTATGGTTCACGTGTTACACAAAGTTAACACCAAAGCCATGCCAGAAGAGGCCTTGTTTGGTTGCTCTGAGTACTCAAATTTCTGAAAGTGAAAGTTTGCTGTACTGCAAGCATAACACAGCCAACATAAGTCAGTAACACTGACCCCTGTCAAAGAATAAGCAGTCTTACATTTGAGAGAGAGCCAGATGAAAATCACTTACCAAAGTACCAGAAACACCAAAGACTCCAAGCAAAGTTGTTCTTTATATCATCCCTTCCATTCCTTAAGGATAGGGCCATAAGCTTCCTGAGATGTGAACTGGGTAATAAACCTCTGACTCTAAAGGAAAGACATTTTGATTGTTTGAAAAGTCCAGTCAACCCATTAGCCCTGCCTTCCTGAAATTTCAGGAACCAGTACAAATGCCAGTTTTTGCCTAAAGAAATCTACTGAAAACCCCAAGAAGGTGACTGGACTACCCAGAAAGGTTAAGAAAGAGTATAATGTATTAGTCCAGATAAAATCACATTAGCTAGCAGATCTAGTAGACTCTCCCTCTGATACCCTCCCTACAAGAGGAATAAAGATGTCTTGTTGAAATTTCAAGTAGTTTATTCAGTTAACTAAGTAGACAGACAAGTGTGGATACTTTGTAGCCTGAAATGAGCTACAACTGGAGCTAGACACTATTAACACCGTTGGTACAGTGGATAATCAAAAAGGTAAGGCAGACACACAGCCTTAAGAAATGCATGAAGTCTGGATGAACAGGGATGTGACAATCATCTTTTAAATCTACTGTAACTAGAAATTTTGAAGGAAGAGGAGGTAACAGTTTGTGAAATTATATCATTTTGAACTTTGGAACAATCACAGATATTGGAAAGAAGTATCAAGAACTGGTATCCAAGCATTTTCTTTCTTTGGCACTGAAAACACAGCTCTCTCTCTCCCTGGGACAGCATGACAAGTTGAAATAAGAGTCTGGTCTGGTGGATGAGCAGTTTCCCCCAGAAAGCAGGAATTTCCTCCCACTACCATATGTACCCTTGACAAATAATAAGATGGACTACGTAAAGCTAGAAATATCACAAAGCAAGGTGAGAAATACTTGTGTTCTTATGTTTACAGAAACTTGGCTGCATAGTAACATTAATGACAGTGCAGTTCAACTGGAAGGGCTCACTTTTTCATGCAGATCAATCACTCAGTGAGAGATCTAGAGGAGGTGGAGTCTGTACATATGTAAACAATAGCTGGTGCATAAACTGAGACTGCCCTTAGCCACTGTTCTGAAAACATGGAGTTCTTAGCAGTCAGATGCAGACCTTTTTATCTGCCTAGAGAGTTCAATGGTGTCTGCATCATAGTGGTGTACATCCCACTGAGCTGCAAACACTAGAGAGGCACTGGCTACACTGTATAACAATATGTGAGCTGTAGAATAAGAACCCCGATTTTGCACACATTATTGCAGGGGATTTTATTTTTTATTTATTTTACATTTGTTAACTGGGAAATTCCAACTGGACCAGGTCCATTTACAGTGGAGGCCTGGGAAGAAAAGCTCCGAAACATTGTTACAAAAAAAAAAAACAAGAGAAGCAAATTTATACAGTGTTAAAAAAGGACATTTAAATAATACAACATGGAGTTAGATATTTTGCCAGACCAACACTGAAAATATACAAAATAAATTGGAATATATAAAATAAATTGGAAAACTATGTTTTCCAGGAGAAACGGGAATTCCATTTAATGTGCAAGTGTATAATGATTGTGACAAAGAGAGGAGATTTCAACCAGGTACATCTGAGGTCAATATTACCAAACTATCACTAGCATGTGGGATTTGCAACAAGGGGTAGCAACACCTTGGACAAGGTATACACCACTATTAAGATGCCATATAAAGTAGTGCAATACCCACACTTCAGCAGCTCAGACCACCTCATCATCATGCTAATGCCAGCATAAAAACCTGCACTAAACAGGGAAACCCCACTGTGAAGCAAATCAGGCTATGGCCATATGGACAATCACATCACTCCAAGATTGCTTCGACAATACAAACTGGAGCTTATTTAAAGAGGCTGCAACAGCTTATCTACAAGTTAACTTGGACAAATACACAGAAATTGTGATGGCTTATATATCTAAATGCATAGAAGACGTGACCATCAACAGAAACATCATCACAGGAGCCAACCAAAAACCCTAGCTCACCAGCCAAGTATACGAGCTTCTGAAGGAACGTAATGTAGCATTCAAATCAAAAGACATGCAAGTTTCTCAGTGTGGCAACGGCACACATGAAGAGAGGGATAAAGGAAGCAAAAAGGACCTATGCAAAGAAAGCCCAAAACCACTTCAATGACATGAGAAAACCCAGGTGCATGTGGCAGGGCATAAAAGCCATAACTGAATACAAACCCCTATCAGGCCAATGAGAGGACAACACAGAATTCCTGGATAATCTGAACACCTTTTTCTGCAGGTTTGAGGAGAGGAACAGCTCCAAGGCAGTGACACTTGCTACAGACCCAGGAGACAAAGTGCTCAGCCTAAACTCAATAGAGGTGAAGAGGACCCTACAGCAGGTGAACCTAGGAAGACTGCAGGACCGGAAAATATCATGGGAAAGATGTTAAAGGACTGTGCTGAACAACTAAGCACTGCACTCACAGATGTATTTAACAACTCCCTCGGTCAAGCGAAGGTACCTAAATGCTTCAAATACAGAATTATTATTCCACTGCAGAAGAAATCATCTCCCTCAAGCGTCAATGACTACAGACCAGTAGCCCTTTTGTCCACCATTATAAAAAACTTTGAAAGGTTAATCAAAAAAACACCCGACAGCAAGCCTTCCAGTGGCACTAGATCCCTTCCAGTTCACATATCGTGCCAATCGCTCCAAGGTAGATGCCATTTCAGTTGCACTGCATCTCTTATCATTGGCACACTTTGAGAACAAGGACAGCTATGTTAGAATGCTATTAACTGACTACAGTTCAGCCTTCAGTACTGTCGTCCCACAACAGCTAATCAAAAAACTTGCTCATCTAGTTATCAAATACCCATATGTGCAACTGGATCCTGGACTTCTTTACTGAAAGACCTCAAAGGGTATGTGTTGGCAACAACTCTTCGAAAAGCATCACAGTCACCACAGGGGTACCTCAAGGTTGTGTGTTGAGTCTAGTACTGTTTACTGTATTAACCCACGACTGTAAAGCTAGATTTAACACCAACTGCATCATCACATTTGTGGATGACACTACAATCGTGGGCCTCATCAGTAAAGGAGATGAAAAAGACTACAGGGAGGATGTGAGCACACTGACTGACTGGTGCACCAAATACATCCTAGACATTAATATTAACAAAACAAAGGAGATCATAATGGACTTCAGGAAAACACAATCAACTCATTCTCCTCTCATGATTAATGGCGAGATGGTGAAAAGAATAGAGAGCACAAAACTCTTGGGGGATTCACATTGCAGAGAATCTATCTTGGTCAATAAACATAAGTCATATAGTAAAGAAGGCTCATCAACACCTGCATTTTCTGAGGAGACTGATGAAAGCGAGCCTACCACCCCCTATTCTCTCTATCTTCTATAGCGGTACCACAGAAAGTATCCTAACATGTAACCTTTCAGTGTGGCACGGGAGCTGCTCAGTTTCAGACCAAAAAGCCCTACAATGGGTAGTGAAAGTGGCGGAGAAGATAACTGGCTCCAAACTTCCAGCACTGCAGGAGTTATACACAGCATGATGTCACAACAGAGCTATAAAAATAAGGATCCTACACACCCTGCTAATGAACTGTTCACACGCTTGTCATCCAGCAGAAGCTACTGCAGTGTGCCCTGTAAAACATCCAGATTCAATAACAGCTTCTTCCCTCAGGCAGCGAGACTTTTGAAGTCTGGCAATAATCTCAGGGAAGCCAGACACTGACAAGATATGGGACAGCAAACTCTTTTGATGTAAATAAATGAGACACCATTCAGATTCTAAACATAAACAATACATAGATGGCAATGAATGTGTAATATTATACTAACTAGATCCTCTTAATCATGTGAGAATCACACAATGCAATAGGAACTTGTGTGAAGACATGTGAAGGCTGCCAGCCTAGCTAGAGAGAATTTTGTAGATAATTCTGTCATTTGTAAATATTATATAAAGCCACAGGCTTGTTCTTTTAAATGTCAGAAAATGGTGTTAAAGGTTGAACGTCAAAAATGTAACATTGCATTCTGCGTGAAGAAAAGATAAGTCAAGCTTTGTATGGCTGTTTGATCTCAAACTCGGAGCCGTGATGTTTGGACCAGCACATTCTTTCTGTTGTTTTGAGACCAGAGTTAACTGCTAGATTTTACATACATAATGTCTTTAATTGCTGTAGTTTCCTGACCAGGTGCAAGAGCAAAGCTATGTTAAACACTGATTTTTCTGTTAGCCTGGGAAACAGAGAAAAATGATGTAATCTAAAATTAGTCAGCAGTGATGTATTACCAATTTAAAAGACGGTCTGAGAGAGAAAGAGAGACAGAGAAGAGCATTTTGGATTTTGTCTAAAGCTGATAACTCACCAGTACTCTGCTTTTGCTTTACATGGACGTTTATTTAGAACTGTGATTGCTCTTAGGAAAAGATAGAAAATAGTAAGTTTAGTCTAGCTGTTTTCCATATTTATGTCAAAACTATTCTACAGTATTATTTTAAGTATTTTCCTGTGATGTCTAAACTCTTGACTAGCACTGTGTAGTAAGAAGTATTGTCTTGTATTTTTATTATTTATTAAACATTTTAAACCTTTCAACTGTGGCTGTTACGTACAGAGATAATTTAAGCTCTAAGGTAAATTGCATGTATATAGTGGTACTGCCCAAGCCACTCCAATAGCATTAGCCCTGGGTCACACTTACTATTTGGGTAAAAGCAATATTACACAGTGAGATTGGTCACCCTTTGGGACGGGCTTTATAGTAGCTGTTATTAAAGGTTGGTGGCAGTGATTACAACCTTATAGCCTGGCAGAACGTGGGCACAGCTGGAGAACCTGTGCCAGCCATCCCCAGGAGTGTTTGTATCTAAATCAGATCTTAAAGTGTGTGTGTGTCAGCTACTTGGGCAGGGACATGAAGCAATGGTTGGACAGAGAGGGTGCCGGAGGTTTTAGCTTCACCACTAGGCTGAGATCTGGACCCTATAGCTGTGCCAGTGGGGAGTCTTATTGGGGATCTGGGGAGAAACCAGCCCCAGACTGACTGTGATCTCTGTGTGCTCTTAAGGGAAATTGTACTTTACTGTGTGTGTACTTGTTATCCGTCCCAATGTGCATGCCCCTCACTGGTGCTAGTGGTGAGGACTGAGGCTCCTTGATTACTGGGTCAGCGCATGGGCATTACAACTTGTGCAATAAGAAATCATTCAGCTGCTGAAAATTATAAATAAGGTATACTGTGGTAATATGTAGTAGCATAACATGTCTAATTTGAAATTAATATATGTCCGTTGTATGTGTTACTGTATGTGTGTATATGTCTTCTCAATTCGAGCCTGATGCATGCAATTTCGTTTAGACTGCACTTGTGTAGGCTAAATGACAATAACATTTACCTTCACAAATGATCTTCAGAGCCCATATGTCTGAAAATAAATGTCAACAAGAAAAGTGAAGATTCAGACTTTCTAGAAGGGAAAAGGGGCTGCTGGGAAGGCAAGGTCCCTTGAATAGTCATACTGACTTGTTGGACTGTCCTTGTTTTTTGGGGGGGTGGCGGGGGGTTACTGAATTCTTTTAGGAACCCCCTTGCTATTTGTTCTTAAACATCTGTTTACCTGCATGCTGTTGAGACGGTTTACCTGCATGCTGTTGAGACGGTTTACCTGCATGCTCTTGAGACGGTTTACCTGCATGCTCTTGAGACGGTTTACCTGCATGCTCTTGAGACGGTTTACCTGCATGCTCTTGAGACGGTTTACCTGCATGCTCTTGAGACGGTTTACCTGCATGCTCTTGAGACGGTTTACCTGCATGCTCTTGAGGCGGTTTACCTGCATGCTCTTGAGACGGTTTACCTGCATGCTCTTGAGACGGTTTACCTGCATGCTCTTGAGACGGTTTACCTGCATGCTCTTGAGACGGTTTACCTGCATGCTCTTGAGGCGGTTTACCTGCATGCTCTTGAGGCAGTTTACCTGCATGCTCTTGAGACGGTTTACCTGCATGCTCTTGAGACGGTTTACCTGCATGCTCTTGAGACGGTTTACCTGCATGCTCTTGAGATGGTTTACCTGTATGCTCTTGAGACGGTTTACCTGCATTTTGTTGAGGCTGATTATCTGCATTTTGTTGAGACTGATCATTTTGATTTTTGCCAAGAATGGATGAGTTAAAGAATCTCCTAGAAAATTTAGAAAAGGAGGGATGAAAAATGTTAGATTCCCTACATCAACTTGTAACTCTCATCACACTTTTTGATCAGCATCCATCCATCTTCAACCTCTTTTCCCATTTTGCACATGGGGCTGGGGTTGGGGTGTCACTTCCACAGTGACAATCATCTCAATCCAAGGTTTACACTGCCGGGTGGCTAGCCTGCCGTGGTAGTTCATTCGTACCACTCACTCGCGCACACATTCTCACCTACGGACAATTCTGAGTGTCCAATCCACCTACTGCATGTCTTTGGAATGTGGGAGGAAACCGAAGCACCCGGAGGAAACCCACGTGACTGCAAGGAGGACATGCAAACACCACACAGAAGGCACCCCAGCCAAGAATCGAACCAGAGAACCTCTTGTGAGGCAACAATGATAACCACTGCATTACTATGGCCACCCCTTGAGTTAAAACATTAGATATTATTACACAGATATATATTTATAGTGTTCCAATTCGATGTTTACAGTTAGATAGCTGTGTGTGCTTTTTTTTTTCTTGCTTCTATCTAGCTATTTTTACTTATCTACCTATGTATATGATTTTAGTTCTTGTCACAGACCTGATAAAGGCTTTATTGCATTAATTAACTGAAGTGATTCTAGTTAAAAGTCAGTCTTTTTACATGTATGTTATGCTTTTCTTAATACCTGACTATGGAATGTGGGTTGCAAATAGATAGGTAGTGTTTTCCTTAACTAGGATTTAGGTTGATCTAAATCAGTAGTAGTGCATGGGGTTGGGTACTTGTTATTCTTAAATGCACCTTTACAACCCTGTTTATACTGTTTGCCTGGAAGAGGCTGGTTTAAAATTAAACAATATATATATTTACCACACCTACTACTTCTAACTGCACAAAAGCTGATATGTTTAACATCGTAAAGTATTTCTGACTTTTTTGTTACTGAGGATCCCTTGTCTGTGATGAATAAAGGCTTTTTGCTTTGGAACACTAACTGGGTTTCATGATGTTTGGAAATGATTGTGACTGAGCTCATCAATGAGGTTTTAAGTCTACTAGTTTTTCTGTTTTTTTATTTTTTTCTCAACAATCGTGTTGGTGATGTTGGAACTAGACAGATTTCTGTGCTTGCTCATTTTTTTTTGTCTTCTAAGCATGGCTGCAAAGATGCCTTAAACCGATTTTTTTTCTGTTATCTGTTGTGAAAGAAGGCAAACAGATCTACTTCAGGAATTGCCCACATAAGGATCAAGTCCTTTGAGACCTCTCCATGGAGCTTTCACTTGTGGGAGTCTTGTCCAAGATCTGTGCAATATGTCTGTTTTTGTGTTTTGCTCTGATGGAATGTATAAGCCTGAAGAGTTAGAGTGCTGTACAGTCGGCTACCAGCCCATCACTGCCAACCGGTAAACAGGGTATGACCTTGTACCCCTCCCCACCGCTTGTTCAGGTACCACATCACAGTAGTGTGGTCAGCACTAGAAGGGAACCCGAAGCCCATTAGAGGTGAAGAAAGTTTAAAGATTGAATCAATGCCAATGTCTTTTTTTATGTTTGTGTCCTTTCAGGTGTCCTGAGGACCCAACAAGCCTTACACCTGAACTCCCATGAACACTGCTTCCCCATGCAAAATCTGAATAGTCTGTCTGGACAGACTGGACTGGGGTCCAAAGAAAGAAAGGAAATCCTAGATTCAGAGACAGTAAATCCCTCCATCATTGCAGTTCCTGCTTCACAAATTCCAGTACAGGTACCTGGAAATCCATGGGACGTGGGTCCAACAATTCTTCAAGTACCACAAAATGTTTCTCATCTGTAGTCTGGCTAGTGGTATCATTAGGATCACTGATACTAAGAGGCCTAGAATTTTGAGGAACTCTCTTTTTCAGGTTGAGTCTAGAAGACAGAAATCCACGAAAATACCCCAGTAAGTCAGAACTTTGTCTTCTGGTGGAAAGGTCATCCTTTTTACTCTGTCTATCCAACTCCCCAGGGAAAACAATTCTTTTACAGGGTGTGGGGAATGGTTTTTGAACGTCCAATTTGAAGCCAGGTGGGAAAGGAGGAGTGCAACCTTGTCTAAGGCCTGCTAAAAGCTGCATACAGAACCTACACAAATCAGCAAGTCATCTAAATAAGAAAAAATGTGAATGCCTAGGGGCCAGACACTTTGTAAAAAACATGTGGGCCTGCTGTTACACAGATTCTCAAACAGTGGGACGATGGAGGTAAATGAAGGCATGGGGCATCTAAGATGTCTTACATACCCGAGTTGTCCCCAAATGAGGCGTTTATCTTCAAGGAGCAGAGCAAACAAAAATCCAAGGTAAACAAAAGTCAGAGATACAAAAGGAAATGACCAAAGGACAATTCTTTGAAACCAAATAAGAGGGGTCCTTTCAGAAAAAGGATCAACCCCCTGAAATGGGATGACACTTTTTAATCAGCAGAGGAAGCAAAAGCAATCTCTATCTCAAGGAGAATTTAAAATGCCATTTTTACATCATCTAAGAAGTTCTGAGAACAGCCAGGAAAACCTCCTCAAAATAGTACCAGTTGCCACAGCCCTGGAAGAAGTATCAGAAGTCATATACACACTATAAACAATGAGTAGTGACTTGTACATTGGAAGAAACTAAATTTAAAACTGACTTTTCCTCATGAGGAGAAAACTGGAGAAAAAAAAACACTCCTCCTACTTTCACAATTTGTCAGAATAAACTAATATATCAGCCTGACAATTCAAAGTTCTGAAAAGAAAGTTACAGAAGCATACACTTTTTCCCCACACTTATCAATAATCTTTCCTTCCTTATCAGAAAGAGTCTGATTGGAATTAACTGCTTAGCAGCAGCACAGTTAACTAAAGCCATAACTGCTGGGGCAGGTTTTAGAACAGTATATAAAAACTTAAAACTGACGAACTTCATATGTTTGGACTTTTTAGGAGCAGCAGGCTGACTATCAAGAAAATTACTGCCAGTAACACACACATTCTCCAAAAATGACAGAACTGGAGGAAATGGTGAAAAATCTAGAAATTCTTCTGTAACAGCTCACATTTTCTGAAGGACTGAGAAACCTCAGTGCTCTCCCACTGAAAATACTAGCATATTCTGGAAATAGTGTCAGAGAAAGAGAAATCCCCACAGGAAAAAACACAAAATGAGCTTTCCTCAGAGTCTTAATCAGAAAACTGATGACTAACCACTGTATCTGTCCCTTTACCTTCCTATCCAGATTCAGAATCTTGACTTTTCTTTAGGAAAAGAAGTATCCCTTTTTTCTTTTACCAAAAAACACCTTATAAGAAGGATCAAATGCCTGAATTAAACCTTGAGGCAGACCCAGCAAACTACTCCTAAGGATATTTGTGAAGAAGACGACAAACTTTTAGTTTTCGGTTTCTTTTTGGAAGGAACCATAGGGCCAACAGTGTTATTAACTGCAGCAGAAGCTTCCCCAAGGACGGACACAATATTCTGACAAAAGAGAGAAATCTTCCTTGTTCCTTCTCCCAGGACCACCAAGAGTGGCACTCCCTTGCCCACTAAGGGGACCTCAACAGCTGCAGAGGACATGGCTAACCACCAAGTCCACAGTGGCTGTAGGTGCTGAACAAGCAATGGCCAAAACAATCACCCACCTCCAGCTGAGATAACTTGCTAGCCTGATGTGATGACAAAGGCTGTTTGTTTAACTTCTTTCTTTGGCTGGAAGGAGGACCAACCCTGGGACCAGTAGTTTGTTCTACCGGCAAGCCAAAAATGGCAAGACTTTCCCAATGAAAACAAGCAGCAAACCCCAGTAACAATTTTAAGTCTTTAAAATTCACTTTTTTTCTAACAAAAATACAGTGAAAAGCACTTTGAACACTTTGTCAGCCTCAAAAAGTAAAACAACTTCAAAGAATAAAAAAGTTTTTCAATAACTTTAAACAAAATTTAAACTGACAAGAAGAAAGTGCACTACCATTTAGAAGTATAGTACAGTCTTGTGACAGTCCATTAAAACAAAACCCCAGCTTAAAAATAACTTCCAAAAGTAATATAAAACAAATAAAAGTGGAAGGTTTTTCCCCAAAAGGAACATATCTTCCCAGCAAAGAAGAGAACAAGATGACCTTCAATCCTCAAAAGCTTGCTGATGAGTGCATTCCTTAATGCCAAGAATGCTCTGAAGGGCTTAGCCCCCACACCTGATCATTTTAGTCAGCTCAGATTGAGCTGACTGGCTGAGCATGTGGATGATGCCCTGTTACATATGCAGGATATAACTCTATATAGCTAAGGCAACTGCAGCAGTGTGCAGGATGGAGTAGAAAATGTTTTCTTGCATGCAAACTTGAAGAGTGGACTAATGTTACACAGGATGGAAAAAAAAAAAAGCTAATTGCCTACTTATATGCTTTAGTCCTCTAGACTGAAGTACTAGTTAGACTGATACTGGCAAAGTTTTAAACCACTGCTACTGTTGTTTTCTATCTGGCACCAAGGGAAAGTGGCTAAAACTAACCAGTCATAAGAGGTTTATGGTCATGACTTTTCAGCTGAAACAAGCACAAATCAGTTCAGCACTCCATAAAAATTTGAGGGCAGCAGAACTGAAAAAAATGGCTGGATATCTCAATCAAATGCATTTTCCATCAGGACTAATCACCCTCACTTCCCTGGAAGAACTGGAAGACTAAATGGGCACTTCCAACAGCCAATACACCAGAAGGTAAGCAATCTAACTCAATAAGGATTGAGAAAAATATTTCAAAAGAGGGATTCATAAACAAAAGCAAGAAAATGAACCACATTCAGTGTGTCACAGAGGATTTTAGAAAAGAAGAGAAACACACAGTTCTATACAAGACAATACTTCATGGTAATAGCTTACACCTAGGCATCTTGGGGTTTGTTTTAAGTAACTTGTGCTCAGTGCTCCTGCATTTGACTGAACTACTGTACTAATTATATAAAAATATCCAGAAACTTTACTGCCATACAGATTCAACAATGGTATTCACTCGGATTAAATTATACTATCACAGTTCATCACTGCAAATCACTTCTGTTTAGAAGTTCTGTTCTTTTACAGTATTTGTAAATACAACTGACTCACTTGTCTGAGCTCGACCATCCTAATGCACTAGAAATTTAACACAGCAATGTCCATCTGCTTAATGGACGCATTTGTTTAATATATTTGAATTTTTCAACATTGAGATGGAATATGACATGTAAATGGCTCAAGAGGGGAGGGAAGAGAGGTTTTTACTTGTGTAAAATGCAATCAAGGCAGATTTACCTTATGTAAAGTTAGGTTGGATGGCCTGGTTCTAGCTCATGTTTATTTGTACATTTTCTTTGGTACCAATGTATAAATGTATATTATCTGAACTGCGGTGGTGGTGCTGCGATAGCGTTGTCGCCTCACAGTAAGACGTTGTACTGTTCGATTCTCAGCTAAAGCGTCTTCTGTGTGGAGACATGCGTGAATGGGCGTACCTTCTTTGAAGGTTGTGCATCAGGGCTGGCAACTCGGCAAGTAAAAATCTACTGCCAATCATTAGCAGACCGGAGTTCCGCTGTGGTGACCCCTAACCGGGAAAAGCCGAAAGACCCAACAACCAATGTATATTACCTATCCCAGATGTTGAAAAACTGTACAGCAGAGAGTCGATTATCCAAACTAATTAGGACCTAGGGTAGTTTGGATAATCAAACATACATTGAACCAGATGAAAAAAACTTCTAAAATAAGAGAATACACTTCTCAATCATTTAGCAATTCCGGTGGACAATAAAGAATATTTTTCACACACAAGCTAGCTACAAGCTCAAAAAATATGCACAAGTGAACATGTATAATGTTTATATATACTTTTCCTACCCAAAAACTATGGAAGACTGTGTTCGGATAATTGACATTTCGGATAATCAACATTTGCATAATTGACTCTATACTACATATTACTTCACGATTGCTAAGAAATTTGGGAGGGGGGTGACTGGCAAAGTTTTTTCTACAATGGAAGAGATGCAAATCCTAGACAATGGCTCTAGATCTTTATTTCTACTTCTGGTTACCAAATTTTAAGACCATTCTATGATTTTTTTTCTTTATTCTGTTGGATGACCGTATTTCCTTCCAGCTGGAAAGATGATTCTTACTGGTTTGAGAGAGAAACTTCTCAAAATTGAATAAGAAACTATCAAATATGAGCTTCAAGTTATTGCAGTAACAGACAGTAATAAACACGAAAAATTGAGCTTTTAAAAACTCCTGGAGCATCTTCTTGAGGGGTTATTCAAATACATCTCTTCAGATAGTGAACAGAAACTTATCAACAATGAAAACAAGTATGCAACAAAGCTTATGCAGAATTGGGGGAGGGCAGCAGGCAAGGATTAGGTCTCTGCATTATATGAACAATGCAACCAATAAGTTTGAAATACCAGACTATCAGATTGAACAGACCAATACAGTGTTAAAGCATTCTACTTCTGATGCATCTCCTCGGACTTTGAAATATTTGGCATTTAAACAGATTACCAGAAGGCAGAGAGGCAAGTAGGTAGAATTAGGGATAAGTTTAAGGTAAACTGACTTATGCTCTAGCTGAGACAATAGAGGCTTTCCAGAAATGCTACTTGGAACTCTAAAAAAAAAAAAAAAAAATATGAAAAACAGATGTTGGGAACTATCAATTAATTTCATATTTAGCAATTCAAAATTGCTTAGTTAAAAAGCAAGAGAAGGTGAATTTATTTACAAGTGAAATAAAGGCCTAAGAATTCACAGACAGACTCTTACATATGAAAAAAAGGCAAGACCCCAGGACTCTCAATTAACCCTGGATATGTATTTATTGATTAGAAATATAATTTCATTTCCTTGCAACTATTTAACAGAATTCTTAATGAGGTCAGATTTCACTCCTCCAGGAAACAGGAAATTGTGCCAACAATTCCTAAACCTAGCAAAGAGTCTACTACGTTAGACTCTTGTCATTCTATATCCTTAATCATAATTACAAAATGTTTAGCTCAAGTCTTAGCACAAATGCTGAATATGCTTAGGCCTGCCTTAGTTCATGCTGATCAGACTTTTTTCTCATTAAAACTTGTAGAATTTTGGAAGTAGCAGAGAAACGAAAACTTTTAGTTATGTACTTACCATAACTTTGGATGTATGGAATCCATCTCGCCTACATTCATAACTGATGGGTTCGGAGCCGATCCATCGGCTCCGACTCGGCCAACTAATACACTAGCACGAAGTCTCTCATTGGCTGGGCTACTCCCTATCCCAGGATGCACTACACCTGCTTCCCCAGATCTTGTTTGTTCGCTTTCATACATCCATGCAAACACAGAAAAACTAGTAGTCACTATAACCAACTAAAGTTCTTCAAGAAAAGATCACCAAAATGGGACTACAGCTCCTCTAAATCCGAATGGAAGGGGGAAGGAGGGTGGGTACTTATGAATGTAGGCGAGATGGATCCCATACATCCGAAGTTATGGTAAGTACATAACTAAAAGATGTAATGGGATCCTATCTCGCCTACATTCATAGCTGATGGGACAGTGTCCCTAGCACCTAAAATCCCGGGTGGCTCATTGGATAACACTCCTGAAAACTGTGGAACCAAAGGAAGCCCTGCCTCGAGAAACCACATCCAATTTGTAATGAGAAATGAAAGTGTGTGGGGAAGTCCAGGTTGCCGCAGCACAAATATCATCTATTGATAATTTGGAGTGAAAAGCTACAGAAGTAGCTATTGACCTAGTAGAATGAGCCTTGACTGGAAAGGGAAGCTCTTTGTTAGCCTGTGAATAAATAAAAATGATACAATCTTTAATCCATTTAGCTATGGAGGTTTTTGCTACTGGTTGACCCAATTTGTTCAATGCAAAGGAAACAAACAATTGATTTGATTTCCGCGTGTGAGCGGTTCTATTCAAGTAAAAACGCAGTTGTCTATGGACGTCCAATTGATGCAAGGTGTATTCTGCGTTATTAGAGAATTCTGGGAAAAACACAGGGAGCTCTATAGTTTGTTGAATACAGAAAGAGGAGGCTACCTTTCGTATAAAGGAAGGGTTTAATTTCAAGGAAACTCTATGCTTGTGAAAAATCAAATAGGGAGGATCAGAACAAAGAGCTTGAAGTTCTGAAACTCGCCTGGCGGAAGTTATGGCCACTAAAAAGGCCGTTTTCCAAGACAGGAATTTTAAATCACAGGTAGCAGCTGGTTCGAAAGGACGGGCAGTTAGGGCAGCAAGAACCATATTCAAGTCCCAAGGGGGGACAGGGTGAGATAATGGAGGCCTAAGGAGCCATGCCCCTTTAAGGAAAGCCTTACAAAGTTTGTGAGACATCAATGAAGGTTCAAATGAGGCATGAAAATTAGAGATAGCCGCTAGCTGAACCTTAATGGTAGAAACTGAAGAGCCCAACTGAAAAAGGGAGGCCAGAAAATTCAAAACCTCCGATACTGGTGCAGTAAGAGGGTCTATACCCCGTTCCTGAGCCCAGAAGGCAAACCTTTTCCATTTGCTGGAATAAAGTTTGATAGTGGAAGGTTTATGAGAGAAGCCAATATGTGGACCACGTCCGGAGAAAGAGAATTGTCTCGGACTAAGGATGGAAGTGGAGTAACCATGCTACCAACTTCAAGGACCTGAGAGACGGGTGAAGCCGTCCTGACTGATGAGTCAACAGGTCTGGCACCGGATCCAGAAACCATGGTCCTTCTATCGCATGCCTTTGTAGGAAAGGGAACCAAACTTGACGAGGCCAGTGCGGGGCAATCAAAATCATCTCGCTCTCCAGGAAAATGGCCTTCTGTATCACCCTCGGTAGGAGGGGAAACGGGGGGAAGGCGTAGAGAAGACCGGGGGGCCAAATGTGGGTCAGAGCGTCCCTGGGAATCTGTCCCTGAGAAGGGAACAGCGTGAAGAACTCTCTGCATTTCGCATTGTGAGGGCTGGCAAACAGATCGCAGCAAGGGAGACCCCATTTGTCGAAGATTTTCGCAGTTACTCTCTGGTTGAGGGACCACTCGTGGGGTAAAAGAATGGTCCTGCTTAATCTGTCCGCAATCACACTGGATTTCCCCGGTATGTGCGTTGCCATTAGAAAGCGGTTGGTAGCTACCGCCCAGTGCCAAAGTATCATGGCTTCTCTGCACAGTGGGTAAGACCTGGTTCCACCTTGCTTGTTTATATACCAAACCACCGACATGTTGTCGGATAGGATAGCAATCGGACCTTGCGGAAGAGCGTGATGGACAGCTTGAAGTACCAAGAGTACCGCTCTCATCTCCAGGACATTGATATGCAAATGCGTTTCCTGGATCTGCCATGTGCCTTGGACCGACCTGTCCAGGTAATGACCCCCCCACCCTACCTGGGAGGCGTCCGTAGTCACAGTGGCAATGGGAAGTTGAGGTATAAAGGGTCGCCCCTGGTCGAGATTGGATTGGAGAAGCCACCAACGCAGATCTCGACGGCAACTCTCCGTGATCATGACTAAATGGTTCAAGGGAAGTTCCTGGTAAGACCATTGAACAGACAGTAGCCATTGTAAAATTCGCATGTGTAGTCTGGCCAAGGGAACTAAAAGTATGGTTGACGCCATCGAGCCCAACAGTTGTAGAATCCGATGGGCCGGGGCTCTTAGTAGGGGAAAACAGGATTTGACTTGATTTTGTAGGACCTGAATTCTTGCTGCCGGTAAAAAGGCGCGCATTCTTTTTGTGTCTAAATCTGCGCCTATAAAAGTAATACGCTGAGATGGCTGTAGTACAGATTTTTGCAAATTGAACGTAATTCCCAAGAAACAGCCCAAGGTGAACGTGGCGTTGAGCGCCTGGAATAGTAGATGCTCGGAGGTGGCAGTAAGGAGCCAGTCGTCTAGATATGGAAACACTTGGAATCCCAGACTTCTCAGGTGAGCAGTTACTACTGCCAGACACTTGGTGAACACCCTGGGGGCTGTGGTGAGACCAAAGGGCAGTGCTTAGAATTGGAAATGACTGACTCCGAGGCGGAAGCGTAAATGTCTCCTGGACTCTTGAGCTATCGGAATGTGATAGTAAGCGTCCTGGAGGTCTATGGAGCACATCCATGCATCTTTCTCCAGCAAAGGAAGAATAGATTGAAGAGTGACCATTCGGAATTTGGATTTTTTTTACAAAATGATTCAATGAACTGAGGTCCAAAATGGGCCTGAAGTCCCCTGTCTTTTTTGGTACCAAAAATAATCTTGAGTAAGTTCCTGATCCGATCTGGTCGATGGGGACAGGCTGGATGGCTCCTTTTTCTAGCAGCTTTGAAACCTCTAATGCTGCCTGATCCTGCTGACTGGGTGGTACGTCCGGGATTTCCCTTAAAGAAAGGGGGGGTTTGTTGAAGGGGATGATGTATCCTCCGGTAATAATGCGAAGCACCCACTGATCGCTTGTTATGGATTCCCAAGCTTGTGGGTGCGCCGCAAAACGACCCCCGACTGGCTCCGGAGTTGCACAGTCAGGCAAAAACTCAGGGACGCTGGTTGTATGAAGAACCACGAAAGGAATCGCGGTCTCCAGAGTTACGGGGGCCTCTGCCACCTCTGGGGCAGTGTCTTCCAGAATTCCCCCCCCCCCCTGCCTCTGGAGGGGGAATCACTGGGTGGAGTAGGGAAAGACTTCTGAGATTTTCTAAACCACATTTTCCCTCCTCTCTGAGCCTTGGGGTAAGGCCTAGAAGGAGCGGAAAATCGGGCCCCAACGGCAGTCAAAGTCTTGCCCTCTTGCTCGCACCGAGTTAGTGTGTCCTTCACCTTGGGTCCAAACAAAGATGACCCATCAAAGGGGGCGTCGGCGAAGGAAGACTTGAAGGCCTCCGCAAATGAACACAAGCGTAACCAGGCGTGTCTCCTGAGGGCAACGCCTGTTCCCGCTGCTCTACTCGCCCCTTCGGCCGCATAGGAAATGAGCCTCATGGACGAGTTAACAATGGATAACAGGGTAGTCATCTGGGCGCCAACAGTCGGGGCCAGCGCCTCAGGTAGATTACCAACAAGGGAGTCATTTAGCTCTTTAATGAGATCCCTTTGGAGCCTAGTGAAATGACATAAATAATTCAGCGACCGTAAGGTAAAGGCCGCTGAAGACAGGGTACGCTTCCCGTACCTATCCATGCTCCTGGAATCCTTATTAGGAGGATGAACAGACGTTGAAGCCTCCTCTGCCACGTCCTGCTGTGTGGCAGAAGCCACCACCAAAGCATCTACAGGCACACCCTTTGTCAAAAATTCCTTCTGGGGAGGGGGGCTGACAGAAACTTATTGGGTCTCGCAGGCATCGGTTCCACAGAATCAGGGTGTTCCCACGCCCTTCGAGAAACCAAATCCAGGAGTTCATCGAAGGGCGGAGACACCCAGGAGGCGGAAGGCTGGGCCCCAAAGGCCTTGAGGAAGACTGACTCCTCAGCTGAAGGGGTTTTGGCTTGCCAGTCACCTCTCTGTCTCAGAATCTCCAAGATATCTGAGAAGGAGATATCATCCGAAGATGATTTGGGGGACCCTTCTGCGTCATCGAGGTCAGTATCCGATGTAACAGACTCATCTTGGGAGTCTACGTGCTTCCTCTTACACAATTTCTTCCGTGGGGGTTCGTCCGAAGCAGTTTCGGACGGACCTCCCGGAAGAAGGGAACCCCCGATGGGGGTATCCTCAGGCCCTGGGGCCCCGCTGCCGGGGAACTGCAACACAACAGAGGCACCAGTCTCCAAATCTAGGGACGGTGAGGTAGAATCCTGCTGAACCGGCAAAGGCATGGCCAGCGCGCTCCTCATGGCCTCAAAGGCCGGACCTCCAGAATCCAAGGTTGTCACTGGCCTAGAGGCCACGATGGCACTGGGAATTCCAGCAGCCGATGCTCCGAGGGGAAGACTAGGCACCGAAGCACCCAATCCCAAAGTGTTCCCCTCTGGCCCGGCTGAAGAAGTCGCAGTACCAAACCCTGAACCGGAGGACAGGGTAGGAAGCATAGTCGGAACAGAGAGACCTCGAAGGGGTCTCTGCTCCGACCGTATGGCTCCGCTTTGCTCCACCACCACCGACTCCAACGGCTCCGAGGAGGTTGGAGGAGGAATCGAATGTGTTGGAGGGGGGATCGGCTCCGAAGCTAACTGTGCTGGAGCCGAGACCAATTTAGTAAAAACTGGAGACTGGAATAGCCTCTGTATCACCCTATCCAGGTCCGAATCAGAGAGTCTCGATGATTTAGAGGAGATAGACAATCTAGAAGACTTTCCTCTCGGCTCCGAGAGAGAAGGGGACCGGCTCCAAAACGGCTCCAACGCTATCGGTGCCGGCTCCACCACAGCATGGACCACCATCGGCGCCGAAGGAGCTTTCTTCGGAGCCGAGGGGGAAGAGTCTGAGCTGCACACCTCCACCGGCTCCGAAGCCATTGGAACCAATGGAGGTGATTCACCCTCTCGATACTCCAACCTGCGGCTCCGAAACTAATGGAGCCGGGGCAAGAGGTATCGAGGCAGACCCTTCGACCCTCGGCCCCGAAGTCAGTGGAGCCGAGGAAGAAGTCGTCAATTTTTGCTTTTTAGTAGACGGTTCCGACGGACTTGTCGGAGCCGACGATCTTTTCTTTTTGGAAACAACAGGAGGATCTAAGGCTTCCTCAAAGGAGGGTTTAATAAGCCCTTTCAAAATCAGCTTGTTCTTGCGTTCTTGAAGAACCCTAGAGGAGAAAGCATGACAGACACTACATGTCTCCTGCAGATGTTTCGGCCCCAAACAATAAACGCAAACTGAATGGCTGTCTGTGATGGACATTTTGTAACTGCACCGAGTGCATTTTTTAAAGCCTGACTTCTGCTCCTTTGACATAATACAGGCCCTCAACAAGCAATAAGACTATCACAAAAAAGCGCCAACTAAAGAGCGTGAGACACAATGGCACGAGTACTGAGGAAAATTTACCTCAAAAAGAACACAGTGAACTGACACAGACAAAACAAGTTCAACGGCCCAAAGCCCTCTAATTTAAACGGGCTTAGCCCGCAAAACAACTAACCAAAACTTAAATAGCACTTAAACAGCAGTCAAAGGTAGGGCAAAGGCCCTCTAACTTAAACGGGCCTTGCCCGACTGAAAAAAATAAAGTACTAGAAATCACTCAAACACAGACACGAGATATATAAATTACAAAGAATAGCTGTTAAAACAGCTGTTTGGTTAATATATAGAGAAAAACCCCAAGGTCAAAGACCAGTAAAAGGTAAAAAAAGAACCACTTAACTCCAGCCAAGTCGAGACCACGTCCAGCTTGTAAAGCGGCAAACGAGATCTGGGGAAGCAGGTGTAGTGCATCCTGGGATAGGGAGTAGCCCAGCCAATGAGAAACTTTGTGCTAGTGTATTAGTTGGCCGAGTCGGAGCCGATGGATCGGCTCCGAACCCATCAGTTATGAACGTAGGCGAGAGAGGATCCCATTACATCTGGCTTATTTTATTTTGATGCTGAAAAGCCTTCAATAGGGTTAACTGGATGTTTTTATTGACTTGTTAGACACTACAAACAAAAAACTGGTATAGCAATGGGGGCTGCCATGGCTCCCAGCATAGCTAGCATAGCCCTGGGCAAATGGGAGGAGGACTTTGTGTTAAACAACACAGACTACATGCAGCATATCACATGCTATTTACGTTTTATTGACGATGTCTTTATTGTGTGGGAAGGTGACACCTTGCAGCTTGGAGATTTTATCACTTACCTCAATCAAACAACCCCCTTCCTGAAGTTTACCTCTTCCCATAGCTGTACTTCAACCACTTTCTTAGATATGCAGATTTCCAAGGACACCAACAATAACAGAATCACCACTGATCTATTCAGAAAACCAAAGAGGGTTAACTTATTACTCCACAGTAAAAGTCTACATCCTACAAAAACCAAGTATAATGTAGTGAATTCCCAAGGCTATAGATTAGCTCGAATTACCACAGAGATGGAACCATTTTTGAGAAACCTGAACAACTTAGAGAATGATTTTCTAGTGAGAGGCTATGAAAGTCAGATGTTAAAAAACATCCTGGAACCCATTATAGAACTGAAAAGGACTGAAGCACCTTCACTCAACCTCCCCAGTAGAAAAATGTTAAGTAATCCCACAGAGAATAACAAATGCAAAAATAGCTGCATCCTGACATACACTTTGGATTATCACAGTATCAAAAATATTATTGAAGAAAACTGGGACATTGTCACAGGAAACCCTTTTCTGATTAACATCTTAGGTGAAGGCCCATCATTTGTTTATAGGAAGGCCAGGAATATTAGAAGTTTTGTTGAATTTAAACCTAGACCATGTGAGAAAAGCACTAAAAGATGTGAAACTAATTGTACATTTTGTATATTTATACAGCAAGGTGATAGTTTTTATTGCCCTTATTTAAAGAAGATCATTAAAACCAGTGCAGGGGGTGACTGTAACACTAAAAAAGTAATTTACACGGCACAGTGCAATGAATGTGATGCATTCTATGTGGGCAAGACTGTAAATAAACTCAAGCGAAGGATTTCATGTAATCTGTCAGAAATCCGCTCTGGATGTAAAAATAATGCACTAGCCAAACACCTTTCTCTTCATAAAAGAGACACAGGTTTTAAGTTCCAGATCCTGGATCGCATAGACATGGGTGATCTTGAAGGAGACATCCCGAATATTCTGGAGAAACATGAACTCATGTGGCAATTAAAGCTGAACTCTTTTAGAAAGCCTGGACTAAACTACTACTGTTCAATTAAAAGTGCACTGGAACTTAGAAAATTGCGACATTGTTTACATGACTAATTGTATTTTATTTTTTTTTTCTACAAATTGGTTTTAAATACCATTTTAAATAATTTGAAATTTAAGTGTATATTTTGTTTCCATCATCATACATATTTTTTTTTTATTTTTATTTTTTTCTGGTTCTCTTTTTTTCCACTTTATTCAAAATGATGGTAATAACAATACTAACTAATTATACAATTATATAGGTTTTTAGGGTTCTTGTACACAGACCTGAAGAAGTCTAGAAGGACGAAAGCGATCTTTGTTAACAGGTTATGAAAATAGAAACTGATTTTTACATGCAAAATGTATATGTATATATTTATATATAATTTTTGATCGCAAAATGAACTAAGGTTGATATATTTCCAGCCATGTAGTATATTGCCTTGTATAAAATCACAGACTTAATAATCTACTTAATAATTTGGTTAAATAAGATGTACCATTAAAGTATTAGGGCTATATATTACTAAGACAGCTACTAGGTAGGGCAGGACCAGCTCGAATGTCACACTGATGGGGGAAGGGATGTGAATTTAACATGTGTACCAATAACACTTTGTTTTACAGCACAATAAACCACTCCCATGCCTGATAAAAAGTATATATATATATTTAGAAAGCTTGTGAGGAAATTATTACTCTATTTTTGTTTTACTTGGATCGCTTGTCTGTGTACTTAATAAAGGATTTTCGACTGGAAACAGACTGCCTGCCTTGCTTGGATTACTTTCGAATACTTAGTAATGCTGTAGAATTATATATTTTCTATTATTACTTTTTGACTTGACGAGTTTACGTTCGCTACTTCTACTACTATTGTCTGATCTGATTAATATACAGTGATTAACTAGAAATATATGGACTGAAAATCATCCACACAGAGAAGTTTCTTGCACGGTTTTGTTTTTAGACCCACTACACTTTAGTGGGTTGTTTTGAGACTTCGGGGATACCACGGAGATTACTTGATTTACTGGATTTTAAAGCCACCAGCGGTGTAAACACTGGCTCTAAATGATTGTCACTACTGAACTGACACCCTGACCACGTGCAAAACAGGAAGAGAGGTTGTGGGTGGATGGATGGATGCATACAATTAAATAACTTACACGACAGCTCCCACAGTCCTCTCACAGACAGAGATGTGGCTTTCTCATCTATCTAATATCAAGACAGAGACCCAACATGGTTGTACATTTTTGCCATGGACTTATTTCTGCACATTACATAGAACCTTCTACAAAATCCCCAAGTAGTGTTCCATTTCAGATTTACAAATTCTCACAACCATTCTTACCTTGCCAGTAGCAGCAATCAAGCAGCACCTTCTTTCTCAAGGAGTGCCATACTGGACAATCCTGCAGTAAATTTGTAAATACCCATCCAGCCATCTAGTTTATGCTTACTTCCTTCTCTCCCTCCTCTATGCCTCCCCAATCTTAACCAACCTGCAATCCTCCCTTAAGGCCAAGCTTGAACTAAAAGTTGCAAGGTTTGCTGCTAATCAACCCTACAACTCTCACCATTGCCTCTCTTTAAAAACTCTTCACTGGCTTGAACTCGCCCCATCTACTCTTACTCTCTCAACAGTCACTGATTGACTCCATCCTTAAACCCTCCTTCGGCCTGGCCATCTCTTCCCTTATATCCCCTTTACACCCCCCTCTAGCTCTATGCAGAGCTCTGATTAGTTTTCCTTAGCTATCCACAAGCCTAACACAGTAATAGGACAACACTTCTATAGCTATTCAGTTGCACTAGCCTGGAACAAACTCCTATTGAACATTAGAAATCTTCCCCAAACTCATATCTTCAAAAAAGTATTAAAAGAAACACTACAAAACTCATGGATCTGTTTGTGCCAAAACCCATCATAACATCTTTCAGCTACTAACTGATTTTGTCTACTAACTTCAGCTTCTTACTCTACTCATCTTATCTACTCAATTTCCCTTCCTTAAGACTGAAACTTCTCTACGACTTGATTTCTCTTTCTTCTATGCCTATCTTATAATTCCCTACTACTACCTTTGATGACTTCTTCCCCACCTACTGAGTCCCACCTCTTAGTTAACTATTTTGCTCTAATAACTTCCATGTATTTACTTAAACTTCTAAGCTGTATTCTACGTATTTAAAATATCCTGTAAATTCTTGATATCTTCTGTTTCCAACTATTTTTTGAACTTATCTTTGTAATTGTTTCTGTATGGGGCTTCTCCCCTGGGCCTCCAATGAAAATGGGCTATTGCTCAGTCGGACATATCGGGTTAACAAATGCCAAAATAAATACATAAAGGAAGATAGTGTGTTGCAGTGCTCAACATACAGGACAAGTTTATTCCAGAGGTTTGGGATGCACTGGCTTATAAATCTATCCCTCTATCTTGTTTTATCCGCTGGTGAAAATTTAAGTCCCTGGTTCTAGTACTTGAGGAGATAATGCACTTGCAGAGAAATGAAGTTCAATGACAATTAAGTCTCTAATGGCACTGTAAGAAAGACAGCTTGCTCCTGAAAGTTTATATTACACTGAATAAAGGTATACATCTTCCAACATTCTTGGCGGCTCAAGAACTTTAGGTCCGTGATCTTTCTGATTAGGATCCTTTGGAGTCTTCTGAACTGTTTGATATGTTTAATGAAATCCATTGTCCACATACGTGGCCTGCTAAATGTTAACTGTAAGGTACTGATTACATCTTTAGACCTTGATGACATTCCTTTGACAATTAACTGGGCTAAATAAAATTATTTCTTAGCAACCACTGGTGCACAAGGGTCAAAAGACAGAGCTCTATCAACACATGTATCAACGTCCCTAATTCCATTTTTATTTTGCAGAGGTGCATTTTCTAGACAGTATGATGAGAGGAGGGAACTGTCTACTAAAATGTGACACGTTTTATTTATTTTTATTTATTTATTTATTTTATTTTACATTTGTTAACCGGGATGGTCCGGCTGGATACATGTCCATTTTCAGCGGAGTCCCGGGGAGAAAAGCTCCAAAGATACAAATTAAGATAAGAAATAGACATTACAAATAAATGTTCAACTAATAGAGGTTACATAGAAGAAGATTGTAGACATAGTACATAGATATAACGAAACAGACAATCCACTAAATTGTGGTTACAATACAAGTTGATTGTAGACATAGTATATGCATTCTTCCGTGAGGCCAGTGGCATACTTTTCTATTGACAATAGAGGTCGAGGATAACAATAGTTGGAGTTGCAGTCATAAAGGATCTCATAATTAAATGAGGGGGAGTAGCTGAGCAGAGTGTGTTGGAGGGAAGTGTGAAGTCTTAGTCTGGGTTGGTACAGGGGCATATCCAGTGTGACTTGAGGTGGCTTATAAGTTTATGTTTAAATACGGTTGGAGAAGATTCTTTGGTAATGTCAGTAGGTAGTGAGTTCGTTTTTACCGACAGAGTTGGTGAAGATTTAGTTTTAAAATGTGAAACAATAGTTACAAGATATGTCTATATGCATATGATTTACTCATGTATAAAGTTAAGCCACAAACTTACCTCCTAGTTATACTCCAAATATTAGCAAGCTATGGGTTAGTTACCAGCACAAAAACTAAATTTAAATAAAATATATATTCTGGGCATGAACTACTTGCCTCTTGATTTGTAATTTGAAAATATGCACTTACAGGTAGGCAAAGAATTCACATAACTAGGAATTATGTTAGCCCCATAATAATAAACAACATAAAATACATCTTGGGAGACTGGAAGCTAATTAGTCTAGGTTAGTCACAGAATATTTAAGTGCAGCAGCAGTTTGTTCTTTCTTATTTATGCAGTGGCAGGAATACAGTTCATGCCGCCAACCCAAGTATTATTCAAGATGAAGAAATTATCCATAGTGTGTTTGGGAAACAAAAAGATCTGGAATACAGCGGGATATATTAACCTGCTGCTAAAATTAGGGGGTGAGGAATACCAAGTTATTGTTTACATGACCAATCTGAATTCATTGTTTGTAGTAGGATTCACAGACAACATAAGGCATGTGAAAGACTTAAGAGATAGAGAGTTGGGATTCAGAGCCTGACCCTATAACCCATTTAATTTTACTGGTACCTTTATGAAGATGAGCTTACTTAATCCGCTTCTTAAAACAACATTTATATAATGGGAGGAGCTATTCCAGGATGTTACACTGAACTGCTTTCTCACTCAAAGACAGACATGGCGATACTAGACAAAGATATTTTTTGGTATGATGCAATCAAAAAAAATCTCTAAGGGACTAAAGTTCAACAAGTTAAAATAGAGAGAAAGAGAGAGTAACAAACTGGTGAACGGGACATAGGAATCTAGAAGTGTGCATCCACCTAACAGGAACCTAATATGGGGAGTATTCAGTATTTTGATAAGACTAAGATAAGATTTATAAACAAACAGACCTGGCTGGGAGAAAGATTTCAGTTATTCAATTTTGAGAGAGCAATGGCTAAGCTCATTATATTCCCCAGATCAAGACAGCAGATAAAGAAACTACAGAATTTTGGGGGTCAAAGCCTGCTCAAGCTTTTTATACCCCAATTAAATTAGCATGGTTGTATCTGGTAGTTGATAGTATGCTGCAAATGCAAAGACTATTTTGGGAGACTAGAAGCATATTTTTGGAATTGTTCCAAACAAGTTAATTTAAGACAAACGTGCAGCCTTTATTTACAGAGGTGTGGGAAGATACCATTTCTTTGACTACAACACTATTTCTGATCTCCATTGGGAAAACCACACCCCCATCTCAGTTGGGATGCTTTGATCCATTTTTTGATGTTAATGGCAGAAAAGTCATTAAAATTATAAATCAACCAAGTACTGAAACAGCTTAATGACAAAACATTACAGTCTAGATATCAAAACATTTGACCGGATCTAGTTGCACTATCCTTACCAGGTAGTTCCCTTGGGTAAATTTATTAGGAATGAGGATTATCAAATTATACAAGATAAAGCCTAGGGAGGTAAAACTCTAATTTATGTTATTTGGATATTTATAATAGAAAAAATGTAGCTATTCTTCTGGTACTCTTTTCAAGTGACTGCAGTTTTTATAGTGTTAATAAGTTCATTTGTTCTATATTTTTTGTTTGCTGTGCAGTTTCCTTGTCACTCTGGCTATTCAGTGAAAAGTATAGTTGTATAAAATCTTACCATAAACACAGATGTCCTCTTCGATATGATGTAGTATCCATCACATGAGAGTCCACCTCCAGTTGACTCGTACGTCCAGTTTTACCAAAGATAAATGCTACTGCTAAGGTATGTGCATCAGCCCGCAACACTTGGTGTACGTCGGCCATAAATGGACGTTTGGTATAAAGTGGAAGTCAGCACACACCTGCCTCAGAACTGAATGTTGCCGGGCACCAGCCTAGAAGGAGTGAGTAATCAGGAGTCAGGCAAGCATCAGGTGGAACGCAGGGGGGGAAACCATACTGCAGCATGTAGAAGAGAAGGACATCTATGGTTATGGTAAGATTTTACACAACTACACTATGTCCTTCTACTCATATGCTGCAGTATCCATTACAAGAGGGAGAGTGCAAAAGCTCATGCTACAGAAGGATTGGTGGAGGAACTGAAATTTTCCACAAAGCCATGCAGAATGGTCCTGGCAAATCCTGTTCTGGACCTAGAAATGACATCCAATTTGTAATGTTTTGGTGAAAGTGTGGACAGATGACCAAGTAGCTGCCTCTAAAATGGCAGCTATATCCAAGCCTTTAAAGAAAGCTCCAGAAGAGGACACAGTTCTAGTGGAGTGTGCCTTCACTGGGAAGAGAAGCTTTTTACCAATGGCTGTGTAACAAAAGGTAATGGTTTTTGAGAGCCATGAAGAAATATTTTGCTTGGAAATGGGGTCTCCCAGGGCTCTTGTGTGACAGGAAACAGCCTGATTTATGAATGGATTTGGTCTTGGCCAAGTAGTATTAGAGTTGTCGATGAATGTCCAAGGAGTAAAGGATCCTTTCACTGGAGGATTGCGGCGAAGGGAAGAAAGTAGGCAGATTGATGGCCTGATTTAGGGAGAGCTCATTAACTACCTGGGCATGAAGGATGGCTTAGTACGCAGGCAAACCCAGTTCTTATGGAAAACTATGAAAGGGGGAGAAACCATGAGGGCTTGCAGTTCAGAGATGCTTCTGGCTGAAGTAATGGCCACCAAAAAGAACAGTTTTCAAAATGCTATGCTGTAGACTGGAGTCCTTAGCTGGTTCAAAGGGTAGTAAGGTAAGCTTTTCCAACACGAAGTTAAGGTCTCAAGGAGGAGGAGGGATAGGCTTCCTTGGAGGCCTGATGTGCAGATCTCCTTTCAGAAAAAGCCTGACTTCAAACCTGGAAGCCAAAGGAGGAGTCAAAGGTAAACATGCTGAGATGGCAGAAAGATGTGCCTTGATGGAAGAATATGACAAGCCAATGTTCATTAATTCGCAGGTAGGACAGAACCACTGGAGATGCTACAGACAATGGTTGACAGTTGTGCTTTTGACACCAAACAGAAAATCTTTTCCACTTGGATAGATCGTATTTTCTGGTAGTGGGTTTTCTGGCCTCCTGCAGAACCTGGAGCACTTCCTCAGTATAAAGTTGTCTAAAGGAAGTCAACGCTCTATCACCCACAGTATTAGGCTCAGGGTGGATATCTGGGGTGTATGAGAGTTCCCCTTTCCTGTGTGAGTAGGTCCATCTTGAGGAGTAACTTGTGGTGACTGCCCTTGTCTAGATGATGTAGAAAGGGGAACAAGTGCTGCCTTGGCCAAAAGGGGGTCACCAACAAGATTTGAGGTTGTTCTCTGAATTTTCAGCAGAACTTTTTGTAGAAGAGGAAAGGGGGGAATGCATAAGCAAACATCCCCTTCCATAGGAAGGAGAGCATATCTACCTTCCATGCTCCAGGAGTGTATATCCTGGTGCAGTAAGTTGGGAGTTGTCTGTTCATGGGGGAGGCAAACAAGTCTACCTAAGGTGTACCCCATCGATGGACCAGGTCCAGGAACACATCCCTGTTGCACATCCATTCATGGGACTGAGTCATGGACCTGCTTAGTGAATCTGCCATCACATTCTGGGCTGAGGGGATGTAGACTGCTAGGAGGGACAATGGACTCTGCTGAGCAATCTCCCACGCATACAAAGCCAATCTGCATTGGATGTAGGACTATGTCTCTCCCTGTTTGTTTGTTGATGTACCACAGCAGTGTGGTGTTGTCTGTGTACCAACTCAGCACTCCTGGAAGTATCAGAGCCTTGAAGATTTGTAGGGCAAAGATCAAGGCCCTCATTTCCTTGATGATGATGTGCCCCCTCTGTTGGAAGCAGGTCCATACGTGTCTCACTCTCCAGTCTCCAAGAGTGGACACCCCCCAAGCTGAGTCTGATGCATCTGTGTACAGATCCTGATTGAGGGCAAGCAGTTGTAGAGGAAGGCCTGCATTACTTGAAATCTGAGCAATCCACCACTCAAGCTCTTTGACTAGGCAAATTAAGAAGGGCACGATTAACTCCAGAGGGTGTAGGTGCTGTTTTTCCAGACTCTCCTTAAGAACCACTGAAATTTCCTCATGTGCAGCCTTGCTAAGGGTACCATGGGAATGGTAGAAGCCAGGTCTTAGAAACTTCCTGGCGGACAGGGCTTGGAGAGGAAGAAGTTGCTGGAAATAAGAAGTGAGGGCCTGTATCTTGTCTGGAGGTAGACAGGCCATCATTTGCACTGTGAGAATCCTGCATCCTAGAAACACATGGTCCTGGAAGGGGGTCAGAGAGGATTTTTGAAGGCTTATGGTAAACCCTAGCCCTTTCAGCAGGGGCATGGTATAGTCTCTGGGTGCTGTAGCAGCAACTGTGGGGAGAATGCCTGGATGAGGATATCATCCAGGTAAGGGAAGAGTTGTATCCCCTGCATTCTGGCAAAGGCAATGACTGGGGATAAACATTTTGTGAACACTCTTGGGGCTGTAGAGAGACCAAATGGCAAAGCACAGAACTGAAAATGTGAAGAACCCACAGGAATTTTCTGAAACGTGGGTGGATACGGATGTGCAGGTAGGCATCCTTTATGTCTAAGGACACCATGTAAGCCCCGAGGGAGAATCAGAGGGAGAAGGATAGGAACAGTCAGCATCTGAAAGGAGGGGACATACAGAAAGGTATTCAGGTGGGAAAGATCCAAGATAGGTCTCCAGAGACCATCTCTCCTGGGAACCAAGAAAATTCTGGGGTAAAAACCTTTCCTACTCAAAATTTGTGGTACCTCTTGAATAGTGCCTCGAAAACGGAGGGCATCTAAGACTGGAGGAAGAGAAGCCATTTGGTCTCGGGGGGGGGGGTTGAGAAATACCTTTGAATAATGGTCTTGGAGTCCCAGACCATGAAATAACCTTGTTTTATGACAGAAAGGACCCAAGAGTCCTGGGTAATCTGTTTCCAAGCAGGAAGGGACAGGGAAAGACGCAGGGAGAGGGGGGTATCTGGACTAGGGTGTGGTAGTCAGACTACCAGGTTTGGCCTGAAAGGGCTGCTTTTGAACTGGTGTGGAGGGTGAAGACCTGGAAGGGGTCTTTTTTCCCTATGAAAGGCAGGTGCTTAGGCCTTCTCACAAAAGAGGTTCTGGCTGGGTAGTTCCTCTGGAAACGGGGAACGGGGGACACAAATATATGCCTGAGATCCTTTAGCTCTTTGCCCTTCCCCTGAAGGGCCTTAAAGAGCTCTGCAGCTGCTGAGCCAAACAAGGCTTTGATATCCAAGGGTGCATCCATAAGTTTCATCTTGATGTCATCTGGCAAAGGCTGCAGCCTGAGCCAAGAGTATCTTCTGAGGACCAACCCTGATGCAGCTGCCCTAGCTAAGGCCTCCACTGCATTATACCTACACTTTATAGTGTCTGGTAACTTGACTGCAAGAAATCAAAAGGCTGGCAATATTTGCCTTATTGGGGGAGTCAGGTAACTCACCAAATTACAACACCAAGACGAAATTGCAGGCGGATCGAAAATAATTATTTGCAATGTCCACAACTTGGGTTGGCTCCAAAAACAGTTCAATAGCCACGTAGCAGTGAAAACAATTAATTTTATTCCAAAGTCACAACACAAAACCCACGATGGAAGTCACAATAAAATTAAGTTAAGCGCTTTCTCCTGGGACCAATCCCAGGCTTCCTCAGAACCTTTGAAAGGAAACAACAGTGTGCTTAAATACCACCACATAAACAACGTGTGACCCCCAAACAATAAATCTTAAAACCATCCAAATACTTTAAAAACAATATAAAAAAATATTGAAATATATGTTAAACAAACCATATTGTAAGCATGTCATTGACGTAATGTTAATGTTGTCTGAATCATATTGTAAAAAATATATATAAATAACTGTGACTGTTGAAAATAAAACTGAAAATGTATAATCAACAGTTAAATATAATCAGACAATTAAAATACATAATAAAAATACATAAAAGTACTTAAGAGACCTGGGACCACCTCTTATAATAAATTAAAAATGTTCTTATTCAGTACAAAATATTCCAATAATTAATACATTTCTTGTAAAATGCACTTCATTAGAGTTAAATGCTTAAATAATTATTAAACTATTACTTAACCTAACCTATAATCATGCGTCCTTTATATTAAAAACAAGATTTAAAAACTAAGTTAAAACAAATCTAAAGAGGTTGTCGTGAAGCTACAACCTCGCAGATCTTAATTTGAGCACACTACTGATGCTGATATTGTCATTGAACCCCGGGGTTCGACCCGCATTCAACTTCAGTTGCCATAGCAACTCCCTATATTCTAATTTGTTCTCCAAACTACCTCCCCTGGGGTCAACATCCACTTGCTCCAACACAAAAAATTTCAGCATCATATTAGGACATACCAGGGAATGTTTAAAAAAGGCATTAGTCTCTCTTCTTTTTTTAACATCATATAGATGTTCATAGACTCTCCTGTTTAAATGTCTTTCCGTCTTCCCGATGTAAAAACTAAAACATATGACACACATTCCTAAATAAACCACCCTATTTGATTTACAATTAAAATATTGGGAGGGTTTAATATGAAACTTTCTGGAAGGAATAAATAAGGAAGTCTTGTTAAACATACAGGAACACTGGTGACAGGACCCACAGCTAAAGGTACCCTTCTTCTTAATATTACTTCGAGTCCCCTCCCTATTACCTCTCTCCAAGTAATCTTTGAGGTTCAAACCCTTTTTCTAACAAAACTAGGTTGAAGGGGAATGTATTCCGAAATTTCCTCATTTGCTCGTATTACATGCCAATATTTTTTAATAACCGACTCAGTCTCATTTGATGACTCAATGTAGGTGTGAACAAAAGCTCCTGTCTTGTAGCCCTTCTTGGGATTACCTGTAAAGTGTTGTCCCCTTTCCCAATAAGTGGATAATATTTGTTTTCCCTGTTCTCAATTACCTCCTTAACTAGTTGATCAATAAGTCCTCCCGGATAACTCCTTTCCAAAAATAAATTTTTAATAAAAGCCACTTCTTCCATTAATTCCTCAAAGCAATTTGTCATTCTAGAGGCCCTTATTATCTGCCCCTTAACAATTCCCTTTTTTGGTACAAGGGATGACCACTATCACAGTGCAAGTACATGCTAGAAAAGGTCTTTTTACGAAAAATTTTGGATTGGAAACAATTGTTTATCATGACGTTGTATAAACAAATGTCCAAATAATCTAACCTGTCCTCTCCAACATTAATGGTGAACCTTAAAAAGTCTGTTGTTTGATTAATATAAACAAAGAAGTTTTCCAATTCTTCCTTTGTTCCCTTCCATAACAAACAAATGTCGTCTAAAAATCTAGTGTACTGTACTGCATAATTTTTCCAATTTGTTTCAAAAATAAATCGTTTTTCCCAATAATATAGTACGCAATTAGCATACAGGGGGGCACACAAGGCCCCCATGGCTACACCCTTTTTTTGATGATAACATTCCCCATTAAAATATACAAAATTATTTTTAAGGACTGTCTCAGTAAATTCTAACACTAGATTGATAGATTTATTATCCAAACCCGACTCAACTACCACAATGTTGGAAAACCATTCCATCCCTTCTATGTGAGGAATACTTGGAAAAAGTTCTATAACATCCACCGTAACCATCAATAATTCTTTGTGAAACAACCTTTTGTTAATATTCCTCAAAAATTCCCAAGTGTCTTTACAAATGTGTTGTATGGAGTTCACAAAATTCTTAACAGTAGCGTCTATAAATATTGCTAAAGGTTCGGTCATCCCACCCGCCCCCGCAACAATAGGCCTAAATTTCATGTTTTCTATACCCTTGTGTGTCTTGGATATGCCAAAGATAGTAGGCATTTTCGGCCTGTCCACCATCAAAAAATTATACATTTTTTCGTTAATTATACCTTGTAGCAAATGATCATATAAATAATATTTTATTTTAGCATAAGCTACATTAATTTCATTACGTGAGACCGATTCGTATTGGTCCGTATCTTGTAATATGCTGTGCAAGTGAATCTGATGATCATTTTTGTACATCAAAACTACCCCCCCCCCCTTTGTCCGGTTTCATAACCCTACATTTGTGTTCAGTCAAGGTGTTTAAAACCTCCATATCTTCCTTGGAGAAATTGATATCTTCTTTCTTCCTCCCGTTATCAGTGAGAAGCCTAATTTCTCTCTCAACTAACTCCTCAAAAATTTTTTGACGGGTGGATGGGAGGGTTAAAAGTACTACTCCTAACAAGGTCTGTTCTAGATTGATTTTGACCTTTAAATAATATATTCAAATTGAACTGCCTCAAAAATAACTTTAATTCAATAATAATGTTGGCAACTGTCCCAGAATGCAAAGGGACATATTGAAATCCTTTAGTAAAAAACCTGAAGTACTGGTAAGTAATCGATATTTCAGTAAAATTAAAAATAAAAAAATTATCTTTTTTACATACCACCTGTGGTGTAGAATCTAAAACAATTCCATCAAAACCTGTCACAAGGTTTTTCAACAGTCACAGTTATTTATATATTTTTTTACAATACGATTCAGACATTAACATTACGTCAATGACACGTTTACAATATGGTTTAACATATATTTCAATATTTTTTTATATATTTCAATATTTTTTTATATTGTTTTTAAAGTATTTGGATGGTTTTAAGATTTATTGTTTGGGGGTCACATGTTGTTTATGTAAAAAAAAAAAAAAAAAAAAAAAAAAAAAAATCTTGCTTTTTTCCCACTTTTCTGAGAGTTAAAAAAGTTCAGTTACAGGCTTGCTGTTCCTGAACTGTTTGAAAGTTTCTGTGAGGCCATTTTTGCTTGGGCTGAAGGAGGGTCTCTGTGTTCATCAGTGGCAGTGACTAACATTGAGCAGCTTCCCTGCCCCCCGGAGAGGTGGTTACTGACTTGAAACTGTAGTTTTATTGGCCACTAGGGGTCATTTTCCATAACTCCTTCATTTGTCCTCAGAGGAGTGGTTTAAGGCAGTAACTTGTAGTTTATTGGCCATTTTGGGTCATTTCCTGTCTTTTCCAGCCCCCTGCTATAAAGCACGCTTTAGCGCGGAGTTGCTACCGTTGCACACTAGGGCAGCAGCGGTTAAGCAGGTTTAAACTATTCGGGCTACCTAAAGTCCACTCTTCAAATTTTCCCTTAAAACTACCTTCCTCGAACTATACTACTGATCTAATCAGCTTATCCTATAATTAAAAAGATCATCTCTACTTGACTCCAAGTAGACTATTCTCTATCTGTTAAACGTAGCACTTACTCCTACAGTACTTATTACCTTGATACGGCACTCTTGTCATAGATAGTACCCCAAAAAGGCAACCCCCCATTTCTCGGTCACCCACGTCCCTCGGAATCTTTTTAAAGTTTTTTTGTCTATTCCCTCTAGCATGTCGAGGGATCAGTTGCTAGTGTCCTCTCCTGCTCAGCTGGTTAACCTCGGAATATTGAGGCAATGTTACAATTGCCTCATGTACACAGACAACCCTCTCCTCCTCCCACAAAACACAAATACATGCGAGAGATGCAACTATACGGCCAAACTGGAGGCTGAGCTCTCTCAACATAGGACTGGCAAGACCAGTCAGGAGGAGAAGGTTACCACACACACTATAGACCCAGTCTCACATAGTACCATTACAACCTCAAATCATACACATAAACACACAAAGACATACTCGGAGGCTCTGATCAAAAATCTACCAAAACAGCAGAGGCCACCAAAGCAGACACCCAAACAACCACCACCTCAGAACACAACACCTGCAACACATAGACCTCACAGTCAGAGTGTCAAACAGTCACAGCCCTTAAGGCCAAACACAATGCCAGACACACTAGTCATTGGTGACTCCATAGTCAGACACACTGACGTCCCGCTCACCAGACTGAGTAAGGAGAAGGTCACAGTAAGCTGCCTGTCGGGCGCTAGAATCCGCCACATAACGCAAGCACTCAGGTCTCTCAACAGCAGGTACAAATATGACTCAGTCATTGTTCACGCTGGTGTAAACGACCTGAGACGTACCTCCTTGGACTACATGAAAAGAGACATTGAGGAGCTCTCTGATTATGTAGCCCAGGCAGGTATGACCCTGACCTTGAGCAGTATCCTACCTTCACCAAGAATGATGCCACAATACAGAGATAAGATGATCAGCTTTAACAATTGGCTTAAACACTGGTGTCATTCAAAGGGGATCCAGTGTCTGTCTGCCTGGGATGACATGCTGGACAAGCCACGCTGCTCAAGGGACGGCTTGCACCTGTCACCCTGGGATTCGGATATTGGCAAAGGCTCTTGCCACCCCATAGTGCCTTTTTAGGCAAGGCTCAAATTCTAAACCTACCACCCTAGAACACAAAAAGGAAAAACTAAGGGTAATGCTGCTCAATGCCAGAAGTCTAAATCTCAAAATGCACGCACTCGAGGCCCTTCTCAGTATGGAGAACATCAATGTCTGTGCTGTGACAGAAACCTGGTTCAAGGCTCCTGAGAGCACCCCAGCGCTATCAGGTTTTACCTCATATCATGCGTTCCGGCCCCAAAATCCGGACAATACCAAGAAAGGAGGGGGGGGTATCCATATTCATCAAGGACACCCACACCTCAAGACTGGTGGCAACGCACGATGCATCGGAGACCATCCAGGTGCAATTAACCATAGGCAAGACTGCTCTGCAAATTTAGCATGTTACAGGCCACCCTCACAAACTCAGGAACCTCACATGGCCTTCCTGAAAACACTAGAGGGGATAAATGTATCACCAAACACCATCATACTAGGTGACTTCAATTACCCTAATATAGACTGGGAACACTACTCAAGCCCAAACACCCTAGCCCAAAAGTTCCTGGAATTCATAAACTCAAATGCCATGGAACAACTAGTCACCATCCCACAAGAGGAGATAACATACTTGATCTCATCATCACGAACATGGGAGCACAATGTTCAACACCGGAGGTGTACCCCTCACTGGTGAGATCAGACCACAAACTAATCTCGCTGGAGGTCCTCATCCCACCCCACCTGAAATAAAAAGACCACAGTACAGAACAACTCAAAAGCCGACTTCACACTTCTATAGACTAGTCTGGTCGCCTTTAAGGCACCCGAGCAGGCGGAAAACAGTACTCAAGCCGCTGAATCACTTACAAATGCCTTCTACCAGCACCTGCAGGACTGCATGGATAAGGCAATCCCAAGCAAAACAAAGACTCTTTGTACCAAAGGCAAGCGTCCAGTCTGGTGGACCCCAGCCATAAACAAACTCTACAACAAAAGGAGGAAGCTACTACAAGATAGAGCAAAATCCTTAAAAGGTAAGACACCCTTGATCACTATAAGTAAAAAACTAAGAGCTCTCATAAAATCATCCAAAGCAAATTTCGAGAGAAAAATAGCTAGACTCTCAAAAGACAATCATAAGGCCTTCTTTAGCTATGTTAGAAACCTGGGAGGAAACTCCCAGATATGCTCAGAGCTAGTTCAAAATGATGTGAAGATTACTGATCCTACAGACATTGCCAACATACTGGCTGACAGGTTCAGTGCAAACTTCTCCCCTCCCCAAAAGGAGAGATATCTATACCAAACGATTGCAGCCCCCCAAACATCTCCAGCGCCCAAGTGAGAACTGCTCTCTCCAAAGCAAAAAACACAGCATCCATGGGACCTGATGGTGTCCCGGCTGTGTGCTCCATGAACTCAATGAGGTATTAAACCCACAGCTAGGACAGCTGTTTAATCAAAGTCTTACCTCTGGATACGCACTCCAGGGGTGGCGCACTGCAACTGTGGTACCACTTCACAAAGGCGGTGCCTCCACCGACCTTGGAAATTACCGGCCCATTAGCTTGACAAGCCTTATCTGCAAAGCCATGGAGAGGATCATAATGGACCTCATAAATAAAGACATAGGGAATTTGCAGACTTTGGATCCAACCCAGTTTGGCTTTGTCAAAGGCAGATCATGCCTTTTAAACTTGGTTGACTTTTTCAAACAGTCACCAAAGCCATTGATGAGGGAAAGGCAGTCCATACAGCCTACCTCGATCTGGCTAAGGCCTTCGATACAATACCCCACTCGGGTATCATTGAAAAACTCATCAGCTTAAATGTCAACCCATACATCACAAGATGGGTTGCAAACTGGCTGAGTGACAGAACCCACAGGGTCAGAGTTGCTGGCGCCATGTCAGACTCAAAGCCTGTCACAAGTGGTGTCCCACAGGGCTCAGTCCTGGGCCCACTCTTGTTTGGCATCTACTTTTCCAAGTACAAGCAAACACAGGAGGGTTATGGCTGACAAAGTTTGCAGATGACTGCAAACTGGGCGCCATAGTAGAAAACACATCTGATACAGATATCCTTCAGAAGGGTCTCACAGAAACGGATAACTGGTGCCAGAGCCACGGCCTAAAGTTAAATGCCAAAAAATGCATAGTCATACCCTTCGGGAAAAACAAGGTTACCCCTAGCTACCAAATAGGTGGCAATCCACTGAGCACAGAAGAAGTTATCAGGGACCTGGGGACCCAGGTTGATAGTAGTCTGTCATTCGACACCCATGTAGCTAAAGTAGTTAGGAAGACCTTCTACACTGCCCACCTTATCATGAAGGGATTCTCATCTAGATCAAGGGAGGTCATAGTCTCCCTTTACTCATCACTCATCAGACCAATGATCGAGTACAATGCCCCATTCGGAATGTATCTGACCCGACACTTGCAGCAGCTGGAGAGGCCACAAAAGTTCCTCACCAAAAGGATAAAGGGTCTCAAAAATTTGTCCTATGCTGCCCGACTGAAAGAACTCCAGCTCTATTCAGTCGCTTACCGCTTGCTCAGAGGTGACCTTTGCCTAACATACAAGGCCATGTCAAACCCAGATTTGATGAATATGCTTCACCTCAAAAAATCTAGATCCATCAGAGCCACAAGGGCGGGAGACTTAAACCTTGACACGGCTATTAATAGGACGTGCTGGAGGGATAGATTCATCACCCAAAGACTCCCTATGCTGTGGAACAAAATCCCGGTACATGTGAGGCAGAGCACCTCGCTGGCCTTGTTCAAGAGAAATCTTGACCAATGGATGGGAGATCACAGATATACCCCAGGGATAACCTCAGTGTCACTGCTCGACAGAGGCACAGCAAAATAATGGGTATAGTTCCCCATACTAAAGGGGTGGCGTAAGCCACAAAACGATGGGCTAGGCTTGTAAATGCCCTCGGGCAGATAGCCTACTATGAACCTATGAACCTATGAACCTATGTGGTGGTATTTAAGCACACTGTTGCTTCCTTTTAAAGGTTCTCAGGAAGCCTGGGATTGGTCCCAGGAGAAAGCGCTTAACTTAATTTTATTGTGACTTTCATCATGGGTTTTGTGTTGTGACTTTGGAATAAAATTAATTGTTTTCACTGCTACGTGGCTATTGAACTGTTTTTTGAGCCAGCCCAAGTTGTGGACATTGCAAATAATTATTTTCGATCCGCCTGCAATTTTGTCTTGGTGTTGTTTTTTGGATTTATCTTTTTTGCTGTTCCGAGTTTAACTCACCAAATTGTTTAATGGCATCTGTCAATAGGGCCAAGAAGTATTTGGCCGTAGGAGTTTGATAATTTATGCTCTAACTGCTAAGGTGGCAGAGGTATAAATTTTCCCCCTAACCTCTCCATAATCCTGCTTTCTTATCCGAAGGGGGCAAGAAAGAGGAAAGAAGCTTAGAGGTTTTATTTGCAGCAACAGATATAGTGGCTGGGTCTGCAGAAGGGGCCTTGAAAACGAATTAGGCATCTTTTGATACTTTTGAAAATCTGTCAGGGCGGTTAGGTGCTGGTCGTTGGGAGTCTGGAGATTTCGATGCAGTCAAAACTGCATCCAAAAATGCAGGATGGATAGGGATAACAGCAGACAGGTTGGGGATTCCATTTGCAAGAGGTCACAGTACCTCTTTTGAGTCTCAGATACCTGACTGCAGTTCCCTTTAAAAAAAAGTCTTGGAAAATGGTCTCCCCCCAAAGGTGATGTCTTCCCCAGGGGAATCAGTTCCATTAGACTCCTCCTCTGGGGATGCATAGCCCAGTGGAGAAGCAATCAGAGATGTAGGTAAGGGGCTCATCCCCTGAACATTCCTCATCCTCAGAAGAAATATCTGCCAAAGGCCTACTCCTAGCAGTGGAGACAGAGGGGCCCTGGGCAGGGGCAGATGTCTGGCATAAGGCCATGAAAGCGTTAAAAAGGCCTTGGGTGAAGGCCAGCCAGTCAGGGGACTTGGATCAGACGGAATGGTCTGCTGAGAAGAACAGTGTGTTTGGTCTTTTGTTTTTTCTTTTTTGGGGCCTCTGACATAGGGGTGTCTAAGATACAGTGGAGAGGAGAAGGACCAGCCATCGGATGACACTCTACAACAGCCGAGATAACATGTTCTTGAACTACAATTTGGGAAACCCCACACGGGCCTTCGGAGATAAGCCATGGTTCCCCCTCCCACGCCCAGGTTGGACGCCTGCGGATCCCTCTGAGACGCGCTGGCAGTTTCCTTAATGGCTTCCTCTCAGGTACCCATCAGCAGAAGGTCTACGGATTCCGGTTCAGTCTCTGGGCCTTCATTGACCTCGAGAGGAACAGTCGGTACAGAGGGCACAGTCGTACGTACAAGGCTGAGGCTTCTTGGCCTTTTTGGTTGGCGGCTCCTCCGAAGGTCCTGATGTTGGGTCCATGTTTCTAGCCAGGCGTTTTAAACAACGATTCTCTAAATATAATTTAAGAGCAGCAAGATGGCTCCTAAGGATCTAAGGTGTAAGGCCTTACAGACCTAGAAAGAGGTATGATCGTGGTCTGGGCCTAGACAGAACAAACAGAGCTCATGTGAGTCTTTATGTGGAATCTGTCTTCCCCCACAGACACTTACCCTTTTTTTTATCTGATATTAACCCACAACACAGTAGCAAGGAAGTTAACAAAAACTCCTATGGGGTACTTATCTGAACACGAACAAAGCACAAGGTCACTTTCCAGCAAGAACTGGAGCTGACAAACAGGCAGCAAAAAAGTTCAGAGGCAGGTGCATGTTGACATCCGCTTTACACCAGGCATTCATTTATGGCTGACATACGCTGAGTTTTGCGGGCTGACACATGTACCTTTGCAGTACCCTTTAATCTTTGGTAAAACGTCCAGACATACGAGTAAACTGGAGGCAGACTCCCTCGTGCAATGGATACTGCAGCATATGAATAGAAGGACATCAATGCATTACTAATTGCATTTTTCCTGCATAGTCATTCAGTTACTTTTTTACAATGCAGCACCTCATTCTAGTTTTCAATGATATGACTGTAGGAAGAACCCGTTTAAACCAATTAAGTCCTTTATATTATCATACGAGCTGGAAATCAGTAAAGAAAGACAACATTAATGCTGCTTTGCTCTGGTACATACTAAACAGCTGTTTATTCAGTATTGCCATTTTAAACTTACTTTTATCACTCTTTCAAAGGCTTTGTTATCCATCCATAATTCCAACATGCTTGATAATTCATACCGATTTTGAATCCAATGCAAGCTTTGTCCCTGATGGCACAAGTGCAGGGACACAAGTGCGCGCCACTGACTACATTACAGGTGTCAAAAAAGTAGATAGAGCACTACCAAATTATATTTCCAGGCATGCAGAAATTCTTTGGGGGTATGAATAACCAAGATTCTCTTCCCTGAAATGATGCACTCATCATGAAGGAAGTATGGTCATGTATTCTGCAAGTACTCAGAAAGACCTACCCCCACTGCCATCCACAGCTTTAAAAGTCACCATCAGAACTAATTTTTTTTTTTTGAATAGACACCAGCAGTAATCCTGTTACATCAATTAATGGCTGAGATCTAAGTTTCAGTTTATCAAATTCAGAAAGTGTGACAATAACTTAGAAGTATAAGGCTCATAAAACATATTCTGGCAATTGTCATTCTGAGCTGAAATGCCTCTTGCTGCCATTCCCAGATGTCCAAATAAGGCATGTTTTCGCTTCCTCTAAACTTCCAATGTTTTCTACTACAAAATTTCTCCTCTACTCAGCCCTCGTTAGGTCAGTCATTGAATATAATGCCCCTTTGACATGCATCTATCCAGACAGATGCAACAACTGGAACGTCCACAGAGATATCTTTCTAAAAGGATACAAGGTCTAAACAACTTATCCTACATGGGCAGACTCAAAGTCCTGTCACTATAGAAAATATCCTATAGAATGCTAAGAGGTGACCTGTGTCTGACATACAAGTCATCCTCCAACACATTACTGATGTATTTTCTGCACATCAGCAGGTCAAATGACATTAGAAATATTCAGCCTAGGTATCTAAACCTCTTCTGCAACAGCAAGAGAACAGTTTGGAGGTACAGGTATATCTCACAGAGGATACTGCTGCTATGGAACAGACTCCCCCCATCCACATAAAACAAAGTTCATTCCTGCCCATATTTAAGTCCAACACAGATCTACAGATGAGAAAAGAAAATGTATCCCACAATAAGAGTGGTAAATGCAACACTGTTCTAGAAATTTCCACAAAGTCATCCACTGATCTAATGGAAAAGAACATTCCCTGATTACAATGACATACAGGACAATAGGCACTGCAGGGATAGCACATTATACCAGTACAGTGGGGAGCCCCTTTTATTTTTTTAAAGAAACTTTACTAAATCATTACATTAACCTGCAACCTGAGCTCATATACATTAACAGTTAAATCACAACATTTTCCATTATTATAACTGTGTAGTATTCAAGTGTTCTTAACAAATTTCATTCACGCCAACATCAAACCACTGGAGTCCTGCCTTCCCATAAATCTCACCCCTACTTGAACACTATTCTGCATGTACTGTGCCAACAAATTCCACTTCTACAAAAATTTGTTCCTTCTCATTTCTAAATACCCACTTATCTTAACTTCTTTACAATACAATTCAAATATTTAACTTCAATACATATTTGACAGATGGTCCAGATTTTGATTTCTATTTTCTAGCAATCTGTTCTTTGGTCACCAGTACGACTAAACTTGGTAAGGCCTTACTATGTCAAAGCAATCCAGATCCTATAGCCTATGTCAAAATAAATCTTTTAGTTAGTTCCAACCATTTCCTTCCTTCAACATTTCTGTCAAAATACTATGTATGGTAGTTTTTTTTAAAAGACTCCAGTTCATTACACTTGCAAAAAAATGTGTTTTGCAATTTCGTCTCACTTCCCCATCACATCTCCAATATTTGTTATCTTCCAAAGAAAAATCCCCAGTAGTCTTCCCTGAGCATAGACAAACCTATGTAAAACTTCCATGGAAAAATCCTAAATATTCTGCACTTAAATGTTCACATATTGGTACTTACTACACACGATCTGTGAAGATCTTCAGTAGTCTAGCCTTACAATCTCACAGTAGTTTCTAGCCCTTACAATTTGCATACAAATAGCACAGAGAAGAGCCCATCAATTTTATCATCCCTGGTTGAGATGCAGACTAATTTGGTCATTGAGTTCATATTGATATAAAAGTCCAAAAAACGTAGGCCATTCATATTTGAGGATGTGTAAGTGTCCCAGTTTATGATGACATCCTAAGGTCATCCTTGGCAGCCCCAGACTTCTTCTCATTGTTATTTTATAATTTTCCTTTCTGTTCTCTTCGCCCAGTCTTTATTAAACACCAGTGACTGATTCTTATAGTTGCACTGCAATATTTTACATGCCCTATTATTTATTCCTGTATCAGCATCTACTCTAGGGTCATCTAAAAATTATAGGTCAGAGCTTTTCTTTCATTTAGCACTCCCCAATCCCTTTTGTTTCTTCTATGCTTTCTTTTACAGGAATTGATAGGAGTAATCTCTAACCATCTGTCCAAACTTGCTAAGTCTCCTCCCACTCTATTACCCTTCATTCCCAGTTATTCCCATCCAAATCCTTAGCTGTTATGCAAGTTTCTGCCACTGAACTGCAGACTCAATTTACCTACTGTCTATATACCTATGTAATGAGATCCCTATTGGCATGATCACCTTTCTGCTTTCTTGTGCTGGTTTAATACTTAATACTTTCTGCTAATTTAAAATATAATATACTTGCATCCAAAACCATAGTTTATACTTCTCGCTCCACCTACTCCTAGTATCATCATCTTATTCCACTTTGATTTATAAAACTTTCTCCTTTAGTTACTTTTATTAGCCTTAATTGTGTAGTTTTAAAGTACCCCTTCAAATCAAGTAACCCTAAACCATCCTTTTCTACGGAGATAATAAACTTATTACATTTAGCTCTTGCATTTTTTTCCCTCCTAAATGATTAACTTCATGAACTATCAACAACTTCTGCTCTGGTTGATAAAAAATATGTAGTACACTGATTACACTCAGATATTTGGAAAAAGACAAACCAGTTAAGCACCTGAGTGGTGAGTGACCCAAACTTAAATGTTAAGCACCCCATGCTTATGTTGGTTAAGGTCAGGTCTAGTTCTAGAAAGGAAAATCTGCCTGTATTGACTAGCAAATGACAGCAGCAAAAATAAAAACTATTTCTGCCTGCTGACCATACCAGTAACATGCCCCCAACTTCTCAAACTCAGTTGACAACAAGCTGTATTAGCATCCACTTCCAGAAGGCTATGATCTCTCAAACTGAAATGGATGTCATTATCTAGTGACTTTAATTCTAGCTCTTGAGGTGAATTTCTTGACATCCATGTCTTGAGCAGATCACAAACCAATCATAATTCCCTAAGCTTCGTGTGCTCTATATATCTATATACTTCTATCGCTGGAGATTACTAGGCTATCAACCTGGAGGTCATTTCAAGCCTAGCCATTTCATCCCAATGTAATACCATAGAAATTTTAGTTAACACCCACGACTGCATTTAGTAATGACTGCCCATGTCCAGGAGGGTTGTGGGTGCTATTTCTGGTAGAAAATTTATGGTGCCCCATCCACTCATCCAGGTTCCTTTTGAAAAGTGTCATAGAGGTGCTCTGTTTCACATGAATAAGCAGCCCATTCCAAAGACATGGCAGTCGCTAGGAGATAAATCTGTCCTTCCAGCATGTCCTATTTAAGTCGCAGGCCATATTTAGGTCCTTGGAAAGGGTGGCCCTAGTCCTGTTTGATTTACAAATATGCAAGTTCATTAGGTCTGGGTCTGAAATTGCTCTGTAAGCCAAAAGTAAGTCTCCCCTAAGTCGCCTATATGATACAGAGTAAAGTGGCGGACTCTAGTCGGTCTGTGTATGGCACATGCTGGAGTACCTTGAGGTTCTTTGTTAGAAACCTCTGAAATGTCTCCAGTTGCTGCAGGTGCTTTGCACAGTACATGCCAAATTGGGCGTTATACTCTTTTAAGGACCGGATTAGTGTAGAATATACAGGGGTTACAACCACTTTTGCTCTAGAGATGATGCCTTTACTAATCAAGTGTGCTACATAGAAAACCTTTCTTACTACATTACAGTAAATGCATGATGGTCGAAGTTAAGGTGGTGATCAACTTGTGAACCAAAGTCCCTTACCACTTCACGGGTACTGCTATTGATTTGACAGTGTGAAGGGACACTGTTGGTGCCAAAGGGAATGATGAAGCATTTCTTTGCATTCTGTTTGAAACTGCGACTAAGACATCAGTCATTGTTCTGCTTAAGACCCTTGGAGTACACTGACATCATTTGGGATTGAATAACTGCACCCAGTTTGCAGTTGTCAGCAAACTTAGTCAGCCACAACCCCTTACTTTTAACCTAAAGTACTGAGAAGTATATAGCAAACAGCAGGAGCCTCAGCACTAACCACTGTGACACCCCACTGGTAAAAGATCTGCTGGTTGATGTAGAGTCGCCCAATTTGACAGTGTGCATCCAGTTTGAGAGACAGTTAGCAACCCATCTTACAAAGAAGGGATTTACATTCAGTTTGCTAAGTTTATCGATAGTGCCAGAGTGTGAGATTGTGTCAAAAGCCTTTACCAAGTTGAGGTATGCTTATCAATTGCCTTGGTCACATTTTCAAAGAAATCCACAAGATTTAATAGGCAGGCTCTGCCCTTGATGAAGCCGAATTAGGTAAGATCCAGGGTTTGGAGGTCACCTATAGTGGCTATAAAATGTGTATACACCCCTGTTAAAATGCCAGGTTTTTGTGATATAAACAAATGAGACCACAATAAATAATTTCAAAACTTTTCCCACCTTTAATGTGACCTATAACCTGTACAATTCAATTGAAAAACAAACTAATCTGTTAGGAGAAAAAATATAAATAAAAATGTACAATAGGCTGGTTGCGCAAGTGTGCACACCCTTAAATTAATACTTCGTTAAAGCACCTTTTGATTTAATTGTAGCATTCAGTCTTCTTGGATACACACCTGCCATCAATTAAAGAGACTCTGGTTAACCCCAAATAAAGTTCAGCCTGTCCTAATAGGATTTTCCTGACAATCACAGGGTTGCCTGCTACAGCAAAACCCATGGTTCGTATAGAGCTTACACAGCATCAAAGGGATCTCATTGTTGAAAAGCGTCAGTCAGACGAAGGGTACAAAAAATTTTCCACAGCATTGGATACAGCATGGAATACAGTGAAGACAGTCATCAAAAAGTGGAGAAAGTACAGGGCAACTGTGAAGTTGCAAAGGACTAGAATTCCCTCCAAAATTGATGAAAACTAGGTCATGGAGGCTGCCAAGAGACCTACAGCAACAGTGAAGGAGCTGCAGGAATTTCTGGAAAGTACATATCGTGTACTACATGTGGCAACAATCTCCTGTGTTCTCCATATGTCTGGGCTATGAGGTAAGGTTGCAAGACGGAAGCCTTTTCTTACACACAAAAACATCCAGGCCCGGCTAAAATTTGCAAAACAATACATCAAGACTCCCAAAAGCATGTGGGAAAATGTGTTATTGCCTGATGAGACCAAGATCGAACTTCCTGGTCACAATTCCAAAAGGAACGTTTGGCACAAAAACAACACTTCGCATCACCAAAACAGCACCATCCCCACGGTGAAGCATGGTGGTGGCAGTATCATGCTTTGGGGTTGCTTTTCTTCAGCTGAAATTGGGGCTTTAGTGAAAGTGGAGAGAATTATGAACAGTTCCAAATACCAGTCACTTTTGGCCTAAAATCTTCAGGCGTCTGCTAGAAAGCTGAAGATGAAGAGGAATTTCACCTTTCAACTCAACAATGACCCCAAGCATACATCTAAATCAACAAAAGAATGGCTTCACCAGAAGAAAATTCAAGTTTTGGAATGGCCCAGCCAGAGCCCAGACCTAAATCCAATAGAAAATCTGTGGGGTGACCTGAAGAGGGCTGTGCACAATACATGCCCTCGCAATCTGACAGATTTGGAGCACTTTTGCAAGGAAGAGTGGGCAAATGTTGCCAAGTCAAGATGTGCTATGCTGACAGACTCCTACCCAAGAAGACTGAATGCTGTAATTAAATCAAAAGGTGCTTCAACAAAGTATTATTTTAAGGGTGTGCACACTTGTACAACCAGCTTATTGTTCATTGTTTTTATATATGTTCCCTCTAACAGATTAAAGGTGGGAAAAGTTTTGAAATTATTTATTGTGGTCTCATTTTTTTATATCACAAAAATCTGGCATTTTAACAGGGCTGTGTAAACTTCTTAGATCCACTGTACGTCTACTTTTCAAGTCCATAATGATATGTTCCATGGCCTTACAGATAAGGCTGGTCAGGCTTATGGGTCTGTAATTCCCCGGGTCTATTGCAAGGCCACCTTTGTGGAAGGGAATAACTGTTGTTGTTCTCTATTACGTAGAAACAAAGCCTGTGGTTAGACTATGATTGAAAAGGGTGCATAATGCTGATGCTAGTTCATGTTTTAGCCTGCTTAGAAGGCAGCCTGGAATACCGTCTGGTCTCACAGAGGCTGTTTTTTTTGCCTTGACAAGGCTTAGATGACCTGTTCTTCAGGTATGTAAGGTGGGGGTTTGAGCAAGGTTTGTGATAGATTTGGAGGGGATGGGGGAGTGAAATTTTCACCAAATCAGCTAGCAGGTTTGTTGTCTCTGTGGGGTGTGTGAGATACCGTTGGTCAGTAGTTCTGCACATGCTTGGGTCCTAGCTTTTAGGCTACAGACGTAGCTGTAAAAGGCCTTACGGTTATCCTTGGCTGTGCTAAGTTTTTCTCAAAGAGGCCCTTAGAGGATGACAAGTTGTCTTATTTGCCTACTGAGGCTGAGGAGAGGGCTTTTCCATTGTTGGGGTGTCATCTTTGTTTTCATGGACAGCAAAGTTTTGCTTTTATTGTAAAAGTTTGCAGATGCTGGATGTCCACCATGGCGGCTTGTTTTTACTTGGGGTTATGGCTTTGATTCTTTCTGGTACAGCCAAGTCTATACACTTATGCAAGTGGCAGTACAGGGCTTAGTGTAATTTTCGGTGCACTTACCACAGTTTTATACACATATATATAATATATATATATATATATTTATATATATATATATATATATATATATATATATATAGACATACACACATACCAACATATTTATATATATATATATATATATATATATATATATATATATATATATATATATATATAGATATATAGATATATATATATATATATATATATATATATACACACGCACACACATCTTTTTCTTATCAAAAGCTTATGCTTTCGAAAAGTAGTATGACCACATGTACGCAAAAAGTGCACTTTCACGACTACCAGTTCACCGAACCAGTAATATTAACAAAAAAAAAATCACTACAAAGGGATTTTTGCAGGGGGGCAAGCCTCCCTGGACCCCTGCTACTTTATATATACTAACTCCAAGACTGCACTACAGTGGGGAAACTGGTATATTCCCTTATCCCCACTGCAGCATGCTTCTGTGCTGCTTTCTTTTTTTTATTACCAGTTTGGTGAACCAGTAGTCGCGAAAGTGCACTTTCGCGTACATGGGGTCATACATTTCCTTTTCGAAAGCATGAGCTTTCGAGAAGAAAAAGACCCACATATATATATATATATATATATATATACACACAAACATCTACAACACACATGCATACATGCATGCACGAGTCTAAGACAGAAGCTTGAAATTATCAAAACTTCGAACACTGTTCATCCATGTAAAACAATCTGAATCACAAGGATCATAATACACTCTACACTCGGACATAAATATTCAGAAAAAAATTCTAACCTATTTGTTTGCAGAGGGCAAGCCCACTTGCACTTCTCACACCCCCTGCTAATTATATGCACCAACTCCAACATTGCAAGACAATGCAGAAAGGCAAATCTTGTACTGAAAAAAAGCCAGTATGTGCGATCAGCTAATTTTTGATCAGCTGTACCAGCTTTAAGCCTTCACATAGTTGTCACTTTAATGGGTTGTAAAGAAACTGTATATTTATATTTCTACATACAGAGATGGATTATATATACATCCATCTATATTTATGGGTTCGGTATGTTTTCTTGTAGGGTTGGTACACCATTACATGTTTTTTAAAAAAATGCCAGGTCACTGCGAGATGCCAGCATTCACTTTGCGTGATCACTAAAAAGTAGGGAGTGGGATTTGGCCCTTTCCCCACTGTTTTGCAATGTTGGAGTTGGTATGTATAATTAGCAAGGGGTGTGGTGGTCGCAGTCCCTCCACAAGGGTGATGCGGAGTGGGGGGGGGGGCTCCCCATGCAGGAAACATTTTCTTTTTTCAATTTACTGAGTTTGGCCATTTATGGTGCTGTTTAATTTCTCCAAGCCTTCTGGATTTCTAATACCATGATGGGAATAGACCTCATTCATACGGAAAACTATGATTAAAGTTTATTAAATTAGAATCTTTCATGTTGGCCAAAAGTGCTCTATCACAGCAGCTACAATGTGGCCAGAACTGACTCCTCCTGCAATTCATACACAGTAACATGTAATGGTAGGATATCTATATATGACTAAGTTCTTTTTTATGAGAACCATTCTTCCTCCTACTGTTGGAACTGTCTAGGTATCCTACATCCACATTGCCCTTGTTTCTGCATGCAAATCCTGATATTTTATGACTTTCTCTCTCTCTCTTTGTATGCAAGACACTGCAGTCACTGGGTACAGCAATTTCAATGATCAGTGCTACTTTTGTCTTCTTTTCCTGGACCACTACATCTAGTTTTCTCATCTCTTTTTGAAATACTGTAATGTTTGCACAATTCCCAATATAACAGTCATATCACATTACTTTGCCTTTCAGTATACAGGCCTTCTGCCATCAGTCTATCACATCCAGAACACGATGTGCGACTGCTTCCAGTTCTGTTTTGCAGAAGTTGAACTTGTCTGTTTCTCCTACATGCTCAATGGACTTTATAAACCAATGTACACGCATGTCCACTATCTGGATCATCAATATTAACCTTTCATCTTTTGATTTAAATTCACCTCTCCTTAAGCATTTCTGCATCAGGCCCTGATCAACATGAGGTTGTTCCAAGAGTTCTCTGTACTTGCAACTATATTTATGCCTTTTCCACATTTCTTGCCTTCTCATCTGATCCTTCTTATATTCTCTTTTTTTTGGCCTATTCATTTGCTGCCTGATTTTTTCGACTTCTGGATTAATTCCCACTTGACGATATGCTTCTGCTAAACTAAGCAGGGAAGTCATCTTAAACTTGTTTTCTTCATATTTTAAAACTTTCACTATGTTTGGATCTATGAAGTCAGCAGATACGTATGCAGCCCTACGACTGCAGACCTCTACATGTAATCGATTTCAAGGAAGCCCATACCTCCTTCAGAATGAGGAATATATAATCTTGGCATACACTGATCTTTATATACATTTGATTTAATAAACATGAAGCATTTTTCTCGTTTTCCTGTCCAACTGATCCAATATATTTTGGGGCCAGTCAATCACTCAAAGTCAGAACAGAAACAGCAAATTGGTTTATAGCTTGGACTTTTTTCCCTAGATGTCAGTGTTGTTTTCAGTATTACTTTTAGTCTTCGAAAATACTCCCTACTGAGTTTTGTTCCCATTTGCTGATGTTTTACTGTCAACCATTCATCAGTTCCCAAATATTTATACACTCCCTTATGCTGAAGTTGTTTTACATCACATTCTTGTCACAGACTGATATTTTCTTGATGCTGCAGCTTTGCTACTTTAAATGTTTTGCACATTTATCAAGACCAAATAACATTCTCACATCATCTGAGAAAGTACTGAACACTTGCAGTTGTGCTTTTAGCTCCTCATCTGATGAGGTATACAGTTTAAAATCATCCACAAAAGAAGGAAGTCTCTATACTTGTTTTCTGGAAGTCAAATTGTAACCATGACCTAATCTGTTAAGTAGGCAGCTTAATGGTTAATGACAAGACAGAAGAGCAGTGGTAAACTGTCACACTGGAATACCACTGTTTGAATTTTTAGCCCTAGAATAATAATTTGTCCTTTATCATGGCTTTGTTACAAAGTAGTCTGCCACTATTTTATGGGCACTGTAATGTAATTGATTAATGTGGGGTGCATCTTATACATATGCAAGCATTCCTTTACCCACAAATGTGGGATGCTGTCAGATACTTTTTGTAATCCATCCATGCCATACTTAGCTTCTTCCCCTTTTTACAATTCTTCATGATGACTTTAATAAATTATCCATTGTTCCATATTACTTTCTTTTATTACTCTTTTTATTGACATGATTGAGTTTTACTTATTTTTATTTTATTTATTACATTTGTTAACCGGGTAATGTTAGACTGGACCAGGAGCCCATTTTCAGCAGAGGCCCAGGAAGAAAAGCTCCAAAACAGTAAACAAATACTATCAATGCAAGCAAAAATAATAAGATACAAAACAAATACAAATTCAAATAACAGTGTGCACAATATATACAGTGTAGCATTAACAGAGACACTAACACAGTTGCAAATACATGTACAGTTATGAGCAATGGTTCATATGGAACCATGTCCAACAGTGCCATAGAAATATCATAGGAGGTTACTAGACTATTGGTCCTGAGGCCCTTATAAGCCTAGCCAAGACTTTAGCCCATGTTTAGACAAATCAAGCACACAATGCCCTTGTCCAGCAAGTACATGGGTGGAATCCCAGGTGTATACTTTGTTTCCCATCCAGTTATCCAGGTTGCACGTAAAAAGGGGTAAAGAACTCTGCTTGATGTAGAGAGGGAGTCTATTCCATACATGGGGGATTCTCTGGGACACAGATCTGTCCGCCAACAAATCCTGTTTATGTCACAGAACAGGTTAAGCATGCAGGTTACTCGAGTGGAGCTTGACTTGCGGATATGCAGCAGTCCCAGCAAGGTGGGGTCCGTGATCACCTTGTATGCAAGACAGAGATCACCTCTGAGGAGTCTATATGAAACAGAGTAGAGGGAAAGGGCTTTTAGCCTGTGTATGGCAGATGTTTGAGGCTGTGGATTCTCCTGGCGAGGAACCTCTGTGGTCTTTCCAGCTGCTGCATGTGCTTTGCAAGGTACATGCCGAAAGGGGAGTTGTACTCAATAATGGGCCTTATAAAGGAGAAATACAGGGATGTTATGACCTCCTTGTCCCTAGATGATATACCCTTACTTATGAGGGAAGGCTTTCCTTACAACGGAAGCAACATGGTGATCAAATGTCAGGTTGCTATCAACCTGGCTGCCCAAATCCCTCACAACTGATTGAGTTCTTAGGGTGTTATTAATGTGATAATTTGTGGGGATGTCACTCTCTCCAAAGTGGATGATGATGCATTTTTTGTTATTCAGCTTGAGGCCATGTTTCAGGCACCAGTCATTTTGCTGAGTGAGATCCTCTTGGAGGATGTCCACATCACTAGGGGAATTGATGATTGATATCATACTAGTCAGGCTAATAGGGTGATAAGAGTCTGTAGTCGCTCTTCCTTTGTGGAGAGGGATGACTGTATGACTGTAGCAGTGCGCCATTTGGTAGGGACAAAGTCTGAGGTGAAGCTGTGACTGAACAGGGCACACAGGTGAGGTGCCAGTTCACTCTGTAGTTCATGTAGAACACACAGCCAGAGATATTGTCAGGTCCCATAGAAGCTGTATTCTTGGCCTTGGACAGTGCTGTTTCTCTCTTTTATACCTTTCAAAAATCTCTAGGTTTTGTTCTTTATATTTTTTTGCTTTTTACTCTGTCATTTCTTTTTCCAAACAGCCCGAAGTTTCTTGGTGTATATAATGTTTGTCATAGATCTGTTGTACTGAAGCTTTTGACAGTTTTATTGTGCAAGTATTTTTCTTTCCTCTAATTTCTCTCTCTCAATCTTTATGAGTTATCTGGAAGTTCTGGGCGTATTGCATGTAGTAACAATGCATATTATTTTCCTTATCCTCAGCAGTCCACTCTATCATCTTTCTCTCTCTTTTCTGGCCTGTCAGTTTTTGTGGACTACTACTACTACTTCCTACAACAGGGGGCTAATCCTTCCCTTGAGCCTGGCCTAACCCTACTATAGGAATGTTTCCACCTCTTGAGGATTCTGCACTCATTGTTTTCCAGTCCTGGCACCAGTTCGCATACCAGGGACTGGGCATTTTTTATCCTGGGACTTGTGCACGCATCTGTCTTTTACTTTATTTCTGTCCATAGTATACGCTATATAAAATATAGTCTATATATTAGTGTTGTCTTGGTCAGATTTTGTAATAACAGGGTCCACCTCATGAAGGTACTCACCAAGACTGGAGGATGAATTAAATTCCAAAAATGCTACTCTCCTTTGTTTGCTGATTTTCTCTCTCCAGTCGGTCAATGTGTATATGGCAGTGTAGTGAAAGATTATCACATTTACTTAAATACATTTAACTGTGGTAAAGCAATGATCACAGATGACAATTTTCAGCCTCAGCCTAAGAAAGCATTAAAGTTTGACAATTACAGAGATATATAGCAAAAAATAAAGTATATACAATTATACAATTCTTTGGAGTATATCCAAAAATTACATACAGTACTACACAAACTTTCAAGTAATGCAACTTCTGCAGGTTTATAAAACAGGCACTGCATACTTACATTTATAGACAAATTAATACATCTTTTAACAGAAAGTAATATAGATGACGAAGATATTCTATAATACAAGCCAAGAAGTTTAAGTACTTTAGCAGTGCATTGGTACAAAAAGAATTAAGTACACAGGTGTTAAACTAGAAGGGAATAGGGAAGGTGTCAGCAAGTGAGAGTTTATGGCTTGATTAGGTTATGTGATTCAGATATTGCACTGGTATTTTACCATTTCCAGAAGGTGCATTTTCAGCTAAGAACACAACACAATTTTGGGTAAGATGATATACTGTTAAGTGAAGCTGATTGGAGAAAATGCTTCTTGCAAAGATAAGGGGATGATCTATGCAGACAGCCTACTGCATGTACCTCCCCAACTTCTTGCCCAATGCCTGCATTGATCAGACTAGGGAGGGGAAAAAAAAGTTCAAACCACCCCACATGGCTGCCTAGATGATGATGGTTCTGGAGTGGTGATAGGAACAATTGGGCTGACACACTGAAACAGGGTCTGATGATTGAGGCTGTGGAGGCAATTACTTGCATAATTATTAATTTCCCACAGTTTCAAACCTCATATCTTACTTTACTTATTTTCATTGAACTAATCAGGAATCCAGCCATCCAGAAACTTTCCCCCATTTTTTTCACAAGGTAATATTCCTTTAAAAGTTAATTACATTGCACCTTAAAGATTTCACTCAAAACACACTGTTTCAACCTCTCAGAGGTGAAACTTTCTGCACCCACATGCTGCCTCTCTTCAACCAAAAGCAAGTGTTAATAGAAAAACCTCAGCTAGTTACTTTGCAAATGCAAGAAACAGCTACAATTTGACATTTTCAATCACTCAGTCTCGCTAATTCTTTTTGCTTTAAAAACACTGTCTATAGCTTACACCAAGAAAATTAATCTAGACATCCACCTCTACAACAGGAGAAATTATCTTTTAATTCTATATATGATATGAGCAACACACATTTATATTCCCCACACTAGCCAAAGATCACATTATATTAACTGCTACTTGCTTCTATACAGCCTTTCGTATCTAATTACAATGAAAAGACTGGACACATTACAATTAAGAAAGAGAACTTTCATTTTTCCTGGCAGTTGGTGTGCAGGGTTAAGTCTGTGGGCTGTAGTTCCTGTGGTACATGGTTGGATTCCCTCTGTCCCAATTTGTCTAATGTACAATATTAAGCAAGTCATTTAACCAGACAGTGCTGAGAGGCAACTTGGAATTTTGGCTAGGTTCCTCAATGGTCCCCTAGACTTCAAGCCTAGGAACTGCCTAGGAGCATTAACATATACATAAGTCACTGACAAACTCCTTTGGATTTAAAATACTCAATATCACGCAAAATGAAAGGCAATTTACATCAGGAGGCTTCTAAACAAAGAAAAACATTTTTTACCTACAGTCACTTAATTTCATTCAGTGTCCTCCTAAATGTTAATGACATAAATCAGGGTTTTTGTTTTATAGTTCTATCGGTTTAACATGATCAACTAACTTCCAGTCTTTTATCCACTTCTTGCTAAACTACAGTTCACACGTCCAAACTAAATCTAATGGAACTGATGCTTTACAGTTCTTCTACTTATTCACTAATTTCACTTTGCTACTGTTTTTGGTCTTTCAGCAATCAATACCAGTGCAAAAAATACTGATAACCCAAGTAATGTACACTGGAAAACACTGAAAAATCACTCTCTCAGCCGACTCCAACGGCCAAAGAAAATGTGCAAATGGCAAACAAATTTATCAAACTGAATTAAGCACTTTCTTCCTATATGGAATGCACCTGACGAGGTTATCAGAACTAGCAATCCCATTAACATTAAGCCACAGAATGCCAGCTGGGTCACATGATCAAAAAATCAAATGAAAACAAAAAAATTTAAACAATCCAGTATGCAATGGACATAAATAATAAATACATCAGTTAAAATCAATTAAAAATCTGCAATACAATTAATGAACATATCTGTGATAAAACAGCATCCACCTTTTTTAATGTAGTAGTTTAAAATGTTAAGATTAAATAAAATCAATTATAACTCTATGCACAATGTGTAAGTAAAAAGTTAGCGAATGACATAAAAAAGTCGCAATTTGGCAGTTCAAAGTTTTAAGATGCAGTTAAGGACATGCTGTCTTTCAGTCCTAGATGATAAACTGCATTCAATCTTAACTTCCCTAATAGCTTTGTATATTCTATTTTGTTCGGTTTACTATCACATGTTCGAATCAACATTGTTCGATAGTACAGATGTCCGAACCAAATGTTCGGAAATCTGAACAATGAACAATGTTTATGTTGAACGGAACATTTCTGTGCAGTCGAATGTCGACTGCACTGAAATGCTCCTACCTACACAACACACTACAACAGCTGTTTGCAGGGGGACAAGCCCCCCCTGTACCCCCCACACCCCCCTACTTATATATACAAACACCGAGATCGCACTACAGTGAGGGTAAGGGTACTTTTCCCCATCCCCACTATAGTGCGATCTGCACCGCAATGTTGGAGCTGACAACAGCGGCCATTCCCTCATGTCAGCTTCGGCATTGTGGTGATCGCCCAAACAGTTCCGGGAAGTGGTTTTCGCATAGTTTGTTCATTCAAAAGATGAACGAACATGCGATAATAAACCATTTTGTTCTACCAAGTTCCTCCTCTGGGACCATGAGATATTACATCAAACATTAAAGAAATTTATCAAAGGTGGGGAAAACTAATGTGTTCCTGTAAAGTGCTTTATTTGTTACATTTTTCTCATATCATACAAATGCTTGTGAATTTGTTTTAGTAAGGTTCACTCAGTCTTACCCACATAGTATGCCTCTGTTCTGCAGTTTCCACTGCCTGGATATAATTTGGACCAGAGCTGGTTAACATTTTCACCTTCCAAACAGAAGGCATACTGTTTGAAGCATTCACTTTTTTGTGCCTATGCCTTTCATTAATGCTGCATGGTTCTTGAAATCGTGAATTATTTTCCAATAAATTCTGTAAATTTTTATCTTTTTAATAAACAGTGGAACTTCTCCCATCAACCCAGATAATCCAATTCAATGCAATTCTTCTAGTATTACATGAGAATTATATTGCACAGCTATTGCATTTAAAAAATTACTACTACTCTACTTGGTGAAAAATTTTTGACTTAAGTATTTCTGAATACCCCCTCCCCCACAAAAAAAGGGGGAGGTCATACTGGCATACTTACTGCGTCAGACCTTGCTGATCTCCACACTAATTTTCTTAAAAAAAAACTTTCAGATGCTCCCACTTTCAATAAACATGTCCAATAGCTTCCCCTTTCCAAAAAAAATGTACTGATCAGATTCTTACTAATCTAACCAACTGCTTTCTAACCAAACTTTTATTTCTGAACAAAGGCATGGCAGCTGTAAAACTGCAAGTAATTACTGGAAAAAAGTATATATAATACTTGAATATAGAACAAAAATGTACAACTCTGACATTTAAATGTTTTCTTTGCACGTTACTATCTGGAATTAGCTGAAACAGTGGACACATCTTTCAGAGTGTATTACCTGGATTATCCTGATCTCCTATTATTGAGTTCTATTTCAAATCCAAGGTTCTCCAGATTGTTGTAGTCAGCTCATGGCCTTCTTTCTGTTGCTCAAGCATTCTCTTTTTTAAACGATGGAAAATATTTCACTTGCAAAGTCTCTCCATATGCTTTCAAACTGTCAGACAGAGGCAGAGTCTCCTCAACTTGTTTCACTTTTCACTGATTAAACTTTATTTCTTCCACATATTGTTTTGCATTCAAAATTGCCTCTGATTCTCAAATAAAAAATATTCTGAAGACAGCTAGATATAGCAACTTGAATTTCACATCTTAAAACAAAACACCGCAGCAACACGAAAAAAATGTTACAAGAAAAAAAAAACGTGAAGTGAGGACAAATAAACTGCAGACACCAAAATATAATTTATCACTTTCATTCAATGAAATAACATGAACTTCTTCAGAACTCTAATGTAATTAAATCTAATGAAAGCAAAATTATATTTTTGTGTCTGCAGTTATTTTTGTCCTTGCTTCACATTTTTTCTTTACTTGAATTAATTTCACATCTGTTTTCTGACCTTCCCCAAATGCCAGGATAAACTTTATTTGGCTGTATCAGACCGAACAGAAGCATCACTTAACACAAACTTGTGGTATCCTAAATTTTAAATACTTTTTCCTTATGCCAAAGGTTTGTAAATAAAGCTCTTTCTCCACATAAGATTGCACCTTTACTACTAAAGGTCTTGTTTGCTTTCTGATGGCCACATTTGGAGGATACACATGATGTGCCCTCTCAAATAATAAATCCAGCTGTTGAACATCAATCCGCTTGCTTATATGTACTTTCATACAATTAATGAAGTCTACTTCTACCAGTTTCTCGGATATATCAAAAATATCTCAAGTTTTCTGTTTCCTCTTTCTACTAAACTGCTCATTCAAATCTTTCCTTCATTTCAAGGTCTGACTTCTGCAGTTTTATGCACTCACCTGAATGACTACTAAAAGCTGCTTCTTGTTTTCTAGCCTTCCATTTCACTTTATATATTCCTCCAAAGTCTGACTTGTTTGAAATGCATCTGAGTCCACCAAAAGCCCTACTAGGTATAATAACATTTTAACTCACCATTCTACATTAGACTGGATACTAGTATCATATCCATTCTACTTTTCCACCACAGGTGCCCTTCTCTACTTCCCTCAGTGACCATCTTCCAACATTTATCAGACCCAACTTTCACCAACCCAATCATACTTTAAAATTAGTCTAAAATTTATCTAAATTCAGTCAGCAAATATTTAATGATGTACTAAACAAAATTAATTGGGCTCCTCCAAAAATCCTTAGTCTTGAGGAAGCTGTACATTACTTCAAGTCCACTTTCTTACATATACTTAATACCCTTGCCCCAGTACAAAAAATAATAAAGAATATGGCCCCGTAGCTAACAAAATAATGCAAAAAACTTATGAAACAGAGAGACATAGCCTGGGACATATGGAAGCAAAATAAATCTCACAGAAGCCTTGGCCTTTTCAAACAACTTCTTAACACCGTAAAGTTAGTAAATAAAGATAAGAAATCTTATTCCCAACTTCAACATGAACACAAACAACCCCCAAAAAATCTGGTATTCTATATCAACCTTAACCCTGGTACAAACGAGGAACAATTCAGCACCAGAAGCCTCTTCATCCCTAGTAGCTGAAAACTTTAAGCACTATAAAATCTGTAGTAGACCTACTGACAAACACCTCCAGCATCATACCCTCTTCTCCACAACCATATCCACCACCTATAATACATCCACTACTACATCTGACCCTACCCAACATAATGTACATAAAGTCAATAAAGACAACACATCCACTTTCTCATTTCACCCCATACCTACTGCTACTATAAAAAGGCTACTGCTAAAACTAAAACCCTGCTCAACCTCAGCTGACAATCGCCTACCCCAATACCTTAAACTAGCCTCTGAATCCATCAACTACCCAACAATTATCCTAATCAATCAGTCGTTATCAGAATCTCTAGTCTCCAGTATGTGGAAAAGTCACATATCACTCCCATTCACAAAGAAGGCATCTCCACAGAACCTTCCAATTTCCATCCCATATCCATTTTACCTCCTATCTCCAAAAATCTTGAAAGGTGTATACACCAGCAGCTTATGCAATTCCTTCTCCAAAATATGGAAAAGGTCACATATCACTCCCATTCACAAAGGAGGTATCTTCAGAGAACTTTCCAATTTCCATCCCATATCCATTTTACCTCCTATCTCCAAAAATCTTTAAAGATGTATACGCCAGCAACTTATGCAATTCCTTCTCCAAAATAATCTACTCACACCAACTTAATACGGTTTCTGCCCTCATCACAGCATATCCACTGCCTTAATATCTTTTGCAAACACAGTCAGTATTTCTTGGAACTCTCTAAAGCCTTTGACAGTTTCCCACTCCCTACGTCTGGACACACTCCAACTTGCATTTTTCTCATATTACAATACAATGGTTTCAGAGCTATTTGCAGGACAGGAAACAATCCGGAAAATGGAAAAACTTTCCCCTGTTCTCCATAACTCTACAAGTGTCCTACAAGGCCCATCCTTGGTCCCTTACTATTTAATATATTCACTAACAACCGACATACTACTACATCCCTGGAACTCTCATTCAATATGCTGATGATTCTACAATTCTTTGCACCTCTCACTCTCTTCCTGAGTTACCTCTCCATCACACAACAGTCCTTTAATGCTGTTGAAACCTTGCTAACAAATGCGCAACTTTTCCTTTACCCTAAGAAAACCAAGCTCATTCTCTTTCACCTAAAAAATCCCTCATCTGATGCACAGCAATTCAAAATATACCCGACAGACAATACAGCTGTTAAAACAGTACAGCACAGCAAACTGCTTGGAGTCATCATAGATAATTAACTGAAATTCAACCTCCAAATCCAGCAAAATATGAAGAAAACTTACCAGAAATAAGGTCTTCTCTACAGAAGCAAACACTTCCAAAGCACCTCAACTAAAATTATTCTGGCTAAAACCTTCCTGCTCCCCTCCATGCTCTACAGTGCCACTACTCTCACCAACTTATAGACTTCCTGCAAGTCCAAACTGGAACAGTGCTACAACAAACTGGCAAAGTTTGCTACTAACTCTAAATACGGTACTCATCACTGTAGACCTCTGCATGAATTTAACTGCCTTGAACTCCCCAATCACATCCTCTATCAAACTATCAACACTGCATAACCTAGTCTACAAGCACTCTGCCTGTCCAGCACTAAATCTAATCAAATCACACCAACCAAACAGAATCTAAGATCTGAGGAGAAAAAACTGTTAAATATCACCAAAATGTCAAATAAAATCTGGACAGTGTGTCTACTCTTGCTCTTTAACAAAAATATGGAATTCTCTCCTCACTACTATTAGGTCAACTCCCAGTTTATCGGACTTCAAAATGTCATTAAAACAACATCTAAACACATGGCTATGCACCTGCTCTACTGTAGGCTGATCTTACTTCTATTTCATCTTCCCTATTCCTCTTTTTTATGTTAATTGTATATATAAATACATGTCTTGGTCATCACTCAAACAATTACACTGTATCATACATACATCTTGGTTTTTACATATATTTTATACTTGTTTATGTTGAAACTTTTCAAATGCTTATTGTTAAAAATGAAAGCTGTTACTGTAAATTTTGAAAGCTACATTTGAATTTCAACTTATGTATGTACTTGGGAGATTTTCTCCCCGAGCCTCTGCTGAAAATGGGTTCTGCTGACCCAGTCGAACTATCACGGTAAACAAATGTCACACAAATAATTTTCTCTATTTGTTCCTGTAAATTACCCAAATTCTCTACAGTAAGTGCATTACAGAGTATGTGTGCTGTATCTTTAATAAGTGTTTCAAAGACTGAATGTGCATATAAATAGTCAGCATGTGCTAGCTTCAGTGCCATTTTGGGTGTGCAGCCAGACAGTATGTACGAGTATAATAGCTAGTTTGTTTATAAGCTTATCTAAGTTAAAGCTATTAAGCCTCAATCCTGATGTATTTGTACATAATAAAGCTGCTTGAACAGAACCCACAAAGTCGCATCTACTGTATCCTGACTAGGCGAGCAACACGGCGTCATAACCAGTATTCCAGAAACTGATATTCAGAGCCATGAGGTGCAGAGACAACAGTGAAGGTACACCAAGTGAAATGAGCATGGAAAAAAGCCAGAAAAGAACCAAAGGTAATGAAAACGTGCATGAACAGTTTACTATATATATATATATATATATATATATATATATATATATATATATATATATATATATATATATATAGATATAAATATAAATAAGAGACAGCATTACAAGGGCACAAACTGCATTATTAAACAAGCAAGAGGCACAAAAGGCTCATTGATTAAACAAACTGTTTAAGATTAAGATATTTGCTAAAACGATCGTCAGAAAAGCACATGAAGGGACAGAAGTTTCCTCGGAATTGCAAAAAGAGTAGGTTTAAAGCAAAACGGGCATGTTTGGAGTAAAGTACAATGGGCATGAAAAGAGATTAAATGAGCAAAACAAATATAATAAGGGCAAAAAGGGCACACTTATCATAAATAAAGCAAGGCAACGGCATGTTTTTTGGCATAACTACTATTTTGTACTGTATTTGTATTTAGGGCATAACTAGAGTTATTTGAAGTATCTCAAAGTGTTTAAAGTGTTAAAGTGTGTGCTTATTACTGTGCATTTATTCCGAAGAGTTTGTGTGCAAAGAGCAACTATTTTGTAAAGTACAGTCAAAATACAGCCATTTCGAAAAGTTTCTTGAGCTGGGTGTGCCTACACGCATAGTGCTGCCATTAGTGTTTCTTGTACTGTAAAAAGTTAATTAGCAAAGTACTGCCATTTTGGGGAAGTTCCAGTGTGTTGTTCACTGTTTATTCACAAAGTGCAGTTACTTGACAATTTTCTTACTCTGAGCTTCTTCTGCCCAGTTTGTTCACACAGTGCATTTATTTTGAGATGTTTCTTATGCTAAGAGGTGATTTCAAGAGTATTACAGTCCCCTCGAGACTTATTTTGCAAAGTTCAGTCATACAGAGGCTTGTTGCGCTACTGGGCATAGTTACAAGTTGTTGTGTCTTTCGGCTTTTCCCAGTTAGGGGTCGCCACAGCGGAACTCCGGTCCGCTAATGATTGGCAGCTGATTTTTATGTGCCGAGTTGCCAGCCCTGACGCACAACCTTCAACGAAGGTACGCCCATTCATGCATGTCTCCACGCAGAAGACGCTCTAGCTGAGAGTCGAACCGCACGTCTTACTGTCAGGTGACAACGCTACCACAGCACCACCATAAATCTCTGGCATATGTGTGTGTATGTTTGTGCATATTTGCAAAACCCTTCACTGGTATATGATAATACGGCAGACACATTTCAAAAGTCCTCAACACTTGTATTTGATCAGAATCTTGCAGAGAATTGGAGAATATTTCAGCAACAGTGCGATCTTTTTATACAAGCAGCTTATTCTGACAAAGATGCATGCACTAGGGCATTAGTTTTGCTAAACCTAGCTGGGTTGGGTCTATATTAAATCAGTGAATGCTTAAAATAGCGAAAACTGATTTATCAACCCTTTAAAAGCGAAAGCTTGAAATCCCGATGACAGGAAACAGCAATTTTTTTCCCAGGGGAAAAATATTGCTGTTCCACAAAAACTTCAAAACACTTAATAAAGTGGGGGGGGGGCTTTGCCTCCCCCCTACCCCCCCATTTTTAAATATACCAACTTCAAGATTGTACCACCGTGGAGGAAATGGCAAAGTCCTGAAAATGCCCTAGTGATTTTTTTCCCCTGGGGGGAAAAAGTCTCTGTTCTGTGTCTTCGGGATTTCAAGCTTTCGCTTTTAAAGGGTTGATAAATCAGCATTCGTGATTTTAAGCATTCGCTGATTTAATATAGACCCGCTGGGTCAGAGGCCATTGAAAGAGAGGGTTCATCCGTGTATGCACCAGCAGTATATGAAGAAGAAGATGAAAAATGGCATATTGTACAGGCTGATTCAAGGGAAGAGCATGAGTGTTTGAAGCACAAATTCAGGGACATGTGTAACCCCCAGACAAATATTACATTAAAGAGGCATTTGATTTATATGACAGATCAGAAACTAGGAGCTTATATAACTGACCTGAGGAACAAAGCTAGAATGTGTCGGTTTGGTGACTTAAAAGATGAGATGAAAAAGGACAGTCTTGTGTGTAGTATTAATAGTGCTGCTGTGAGAAAGATTTTGCATCTTGACAGTGATTTAACATTGAGTAAAGCTACTGAAATTTGTCAGATCCATGAAGTTACACAGAAAGGCACACAAGTATGCTTGCAAATGATAAGAAAATGGTGTCATCAGGCTCCAAAGCAAATAGACAGCATGCAACACATGGCAAGCAAAAGCAGGCCTAAGCACATAGCAGGCACAGCCCCTGATGGTTCACCAGAGAAACCATGTAGTTTTCCAGTAAGTTCTAAGAAAGGAGCATGCTCAGTGCAGTACAAGCTTGAGTCAGCAAAACCCAAATCTAGCTTTATTGTTAACTGTCACATTTGTGGTGCCAATCATGAGTCTAAAAGAGAGAAATGCTTAGCATTTGGTTAGCAATGCCACAAGTGTAAAAAAATGGAATCATTTTCAAAGGTTTTGCAAATCGAGTAAACCTCAAACAGTTATAAAGAAAGGTTACTCAAAAAAGCAAATTGACCTAGTAGAATTACAGCAGTCTACTTTCTACGTAGATGGTGTAGCAGTAGTTGGGGAAAAGGTTGCTGCAGTGAATTTGTTGATAAAAAAAATGAAGTGTTTTACACTGTCCAGATCAATGGTAAATCCACAGAGCTTAAAAGTAGACACTGGTTAAAAGAGTAATGTTATATCAGCAGATACTTTTGCTAAAGTGAGAGCTAATGAACAACTCAATATGGCTAGGTGTATGAAACTTGTTGCTTATGGAGGTGAAGAAATTCAGACCAAAGTCTCTGTAGCACTTTCATGTTATTTGGCTAAGAAATTTTACAGCTTGTTATTCTATGTAGTCCGAGACCTGTGCAGTCATTACTGGGTCTCGGAGACGGTTTGAGAATGAATCTGCTTTCCTTTACCAAAAAGGTTAATCATATAAGCACATCTCCTAGTTCCAATTTTACTGAAGCCACTTTCTCAGAGTATGCTGTTTTCGATGACAAGTTGGACAAACGTCCAGTTGTGTATTCTATGAAGTTAGACGAAAAGGTCAGTCCAGTGGTCAAACCAGCATGAAAAGTTCTGATAGCTATGCAGGATAAGAGTTAAAGCTCAGTTGGATAAAATGGTGGAAGGTGCAATTTGTCCAGTCACAGAACCAACTGAGTGGATGTCGTCCATGGTAGCGGCCCACAAAAAAAGACTTCGAGGAGATCAGACTATGTATTGACCCAAGAGATTTGAACAAGGCATTAAAGAGACAGCATCATCCAATACATACAGTCAAAGAAGTTGCAGCCCTAATACCAAATGCCACTTTTTCGGTCTTGGATGCAAAAAATTAATTTTAGCAAGTGATGCTTCATCGCAAATCCTCACTACGGACTACTTTCAGTACCCTGTTTGGCAGATACAGATTCCTAAGGATGCCATTTGGAATACATTCTGCAAGTGAAGTCTTTCATCGTGCAATGGAACACATTTTGTCAGGATATCCTTGTGCCATAATAGTAGATGATTTATCAGTCAGAGGCAATGATTTAGCAGAGCATGACAGAAACCTTTAGAGTTCTAGACAGAGCACATGAAGTGAACTTAAAGCTCAACCGTCCAAGCAAGCAGCCATTTTTCAGATGCCAGTATCAGATAATGTTCAAGCTCTACAACGTTTTCCTGGTATGGTCAATTACTTAGGCAAGTTTGTAATATAAACATGTGCCTCCAGAAAGAAAAAAAGAAGACTAGAAAAAGGGGGAGAAGGAAGAGAGCAAATACTGCAACAGTGAAGAGAAGGACATCTACTGTATGGTAAGATTTTACACAACTGACAACGTACTATGCCCTTCCATATCACTGCTGCAGTATTCTTTATTAGACGGACAGTACAAAAGCTCAAGAGGAAACTTGTGAGGAGGAGAAAGGCCCAGCAGAGCCCTCAAGAAACCCATGCAGGACAGCTCTGGCAAAACCAGCTCTTGCTCTGGAAACAACATCCAATTTGTAATGCTTAGTAAAGGTATTGATGGAAGTCCAAGTAGTAGCTTCAATGATGGAACTGTTATCCAATCCTTTGAAAAAAGAATCAGAGGAAGCAACAGCCTTGGTAGAATGAGCCTTTACAGAGGCAGACATTTACCATGAAAGGAGTAATAAAAATAAATGGCCTTAGCTATCCATGAAGAAATGGTTTCCTTGGAAACAGCCAAACCTAAAGATCTACGATAAAAAAACAAAAAACTCCTCGGACTTGCAAATTGTTTAAGTCTTATCTAAATAATATCTGAGTTGCCTTTACAAATCCAAGGTATGAAGAACCTTCTTACTAGCAGACTGCAGTTAACAGATTGATTAATAGACAATTCATGAGCTACTTTGGGAATAAAAGAAGGATTAGTATAGAGAGACACCCTGTCCCTATGAATAATTTAAAGGGGAACAGCCATAAGGGCCTGAAGCTCAGATACTCTCTTGGCAGAAGTAATGGCCTAAAGAAGTCGTCTTCCATGTACAATGATGAAAGGAAGCAGAAGCCACAGGCTCAAAAGGAGACAGTCAATTTTCCAAGAACAAACTTAACGTCCCTGGAAGGAGGAATAGGTTTCTCAGGAGGTCTAATATGAAGGACGCCTTTAAGAATCTGTTTGACCTCTAACTTAGAGGTCAGAGGAGGGAAAAAAGGCAGACAAAAAGAAATAGCTGAAAGGTATGCTTTAAGTGAAGACACCAACCTAGCATGAAGCAATTCTCACACAAGAGACAACACCAGAGGAATCTCAACAGTAAGTGGACCCTGGTTATGAACACGGCACCATACAGAAAATCTCTTTCCTTTGGATACATAGTATTTCCTGTTAGTGGGTTTCCTTGGTCTCCTGCAAAACCCGAAGCATGTCCTCAAGAAAAAAGGTGCCCAAAAGGGATCAAAACTCTATTAACCATAGTGTTAGCTGAAGAGTAAACAAGTGAGGATGGACGAGAGATCCTTTGTCTTGTGTGATTTGATCCACCTTGTGAAGTACTTGATGGTGACTGCCCTTGGCTAGGTGTAAAAGATGAGGGAACCAATGCTGCCTGGGACAAAAGGGAATCACCAGCATGATTTTAGGAGAGTTCTGCTTTATCCTGAACAGGACTCTGGATACGAGAGGAAGGGGAGGGAAGGTGTACAGAAACATCCCATTCCAAGAGAAAGCTAGGGTATCCAGCTTCCATGCCAGAGGACTTGGAACTCTGGTGCAAAAAGGAGGAAGTTGTTTGTTCAGAGTGGAGGTGCACCCTACTGATGGACTATCTCCAGAAATGCATCTCTGTGAATAATCCATTTTTGAGCCTGTATTATGGACCTGTTCAGACAGTCTGCCACAATGATTTGTTCTGAAGAAATATAAACAAACTGAAGAGTTATCGGATACTGGATAGCCAGATCCAAAACTTGAAGAGCTAGTCAGCACAGAAGGGTGGTTGTTGATGTACCATATCACTGTGGCATTGTCTGTAAAGATTTTGAGAGGCCCTGGATGAAGGAGAGTATGAAAAGCCTGAACAGCAACAACAGCTCTCATCCCATTGATGTTGATATGGTCTACCCTCTGATGAATGGGCCAAACAACCTGAACCTGGAAAGGGCTGAGAAAAAGCACTCCAATCCACGTCTGAGGCATTCAGAGACAGTACCTGAGAGGGGACTTGGGTCTGAAAAGGAAGCCCTGGGTTGAGCGACAGCTGATAAATCCACCATTGAAGCTGCAGTTTGAGACATGGAATAACAAGAACTAGAAAGTCTAAAGGATGATAGTTTTGGAGCTACACTGACTTGAGGAAGTGCAGTAGTTTCCCCCTATGGAATCTACAGGTAGCACAGGAATGGTGAAAGCCACAAATCCCAGAGCCCTTAGAAATTCTCTGGCTGTAATGGAGACCTGAGGAAGAAGGGACTGAAAAAGGGCAATCAGAGTAACAGCTTTGGGTCATAGCAGGGAAGCCAACATACAAATGGTCTGCAGCCTGCCACTTAGAAAAAACATGATCTTGAGAAGGAGTTAAAGGATTTCTGGAAGTTTACTGTAAACCCTAGGCTTTGCAAGTGGCAAATAGCATAGTGAAGATGTTGAAGCAACATCTCAGGGGAGGAAGCTTGACTGAGGTCATCTAGGTAAGGAAAGATCTGTACCCCCTTCATCTTGCAAAAGGGGATCACAGCAGCAAGTCATTTGTTCTCCACTGCCCAAGGGATTTCACCAAAGTACAAAGCAGAGAACTGAAAAAGCAAGAAATATGAAACAAATTTCCTGAAACAAGGATGAAAAGGGATGTTAAGATTGGCATCCTTGAGATCCACAGAGACCAAGAAAGCCTGAGGTAAAAGGGGAAAAAGATTCTAAAGAGACAGCAATCTAAAGGAAAGGTTCTTCAGAAAGGCATTGAGCTGAGAAAGGTCCAGAACTGGCCTTCAGGTGCTTTCTTTCCTGGGAACCAAAAACATGCTGGCATAAAACCACTTCGCTCTGAGCAGGTGGTGCCTTGAGACAAAAAGCCCTGAAGTACCTCTGCAGAAAAAAGGCAGCTGTTCCTGAGGAGTTTGAGGAAAGTACAGTTGTATACACTTACCATAAATGTAGATGTTCGAGTATATTCACTGTTGCAGTCATTACATTTGGGTAATCTGCTGGCAGGTTGCCCTCAGTCGGCCTGAATTCCAAAGTCTTGGGTCCTGCGTCGGTTGGTGTCGCCTCTTCCATGACGTCAGGTCGTCAGGTGTATAAAACATGCAGCCAACGCCATTTTCTTTAGTTTTTCTTGTCCCAGATGTCAGGTGCCCCAAAAAGGTAGCAAAATTATGCATATATAAATACATGCATCAATATAAACTTTACCTTTATTTAGCAAATACACCACATAGGTTGTAGAAGACAGAAAAGGAAAGATGAACTCCAGAATGAAAGGGGGATGGCGGGAGGGTAACCTCGACTGCAACAGTGAATACACTCAAACATCTACATTTATGGTAAGTGTACACAACTGTACTATGTTCTTCGTGTTTCACTGTTGCAGTCATTACATTTGGGTAGAATCCTAAAGCTATGGTTGGGTGGCTGGAGCTAAACAGCATTAGGTGCGGCTATAAGGCCCTGCAGAACTGCAGTGGCAAAGCCTGCCCTGGACTTAGAGAGGCAAATGATAATGCTTTGTAAAGGTGTGAACAGAACTCCAAGTAGCAGCCTCTAGAATGTCTTTGGTTGGTACTCCTCTGAGAAATGCTGCTGAAGTAGCTGCAGTTCTGGTGGAATGAGACCTAATGTCCTTGGGCACAGGTTTACCATGGTGTAAGTAGCAGAAACGAATGCAGTGGCTTATCCACTTTGAAATTGTCTGCTTTGAAATTGCCTTTCTTTCTGATCTTGTAGCATAATGCCACTAGTAATTGCTCTGTTTTTCTTAGAGCTTTAGTCCTGCTCAAGTAGAATCTTAGCTGTCTGTGCACGTCCAAGGAATGCAGAATTCTTTCCTCCTTGTTCTGCGGATTTGGATAAAAGGTTGGCAGGTGAATGGTCTGGTTAAGAGCCGCACTGGAAACCACCTTAGGCATAAATGTAGGATTTGTCCTCAGAGACACCCTGTCTGGGTAAAATATGATAAAGGGCTCTACAGCCATGAGGGCCTGTAGCTCTGAAACTCTTCTTGCTGAAGTAATTGCTAGTAGCAGAGCCGTTTTCCATGATAAGAACTTTATATCAGCGGTAGCAGCTGGTTCAAATGGAGGCAGGGTGAGCTTTTCCAACACATAATTGAGGTCTCATGCAGGTATTGGTGATCTTCTAGGAGGCCTTACATTTTTGGCTCCTATAAGATACTGCTTTAGTAAAGGATGAGAAAAGATTGGAGACTCTGTATTGTAATGAGCCAAAATGGCAGAGGCATGAATTATAATTGATGAAAAAGATAGGCCCTTGTCAAGCATCTCAGTTAAATATTGTAATATCTAAGGAATATTTGGTTCTGCTGTATCAGTTCCTTGTGCTTGATTCCAAGCATAGAATCTCTTCCATTTATCAGTATAAGATTTTATAGTACTAGGCCTTCTGGCTTCCAAAATGACATCCATCACAGCTTTACTGAGAGGTGTTGCTTGTATAACTACATGATCAACCATGCTGCCAGGTTCAGTGTCTGGAGTTGATTGTGCAGGATCTGATTGTTTTGCTGGAACAGTAGTTGAGGTCTTTGAGGTAAGGTCCAAGATGGGCAGTGAGACAAGTTCCTTAGGACTGTGTACCAGTATTGGCGGGGCCAGTCCGGGGCAATTAGTATAATCTTTGGTTTCTCTTGCCTGACTTTTAGGACCACCTTGGGAAGAAGAGGCAGAGGAGGAAAGGTGTAAACTGATAGGTTTTTCCAACTGAAGGATAGGGCGTCCACTTTCCATGCTTGTCTGTGATAAGTCCTTGTGCATAATCTTTTCAACTGGTAATTTTGAGGAGAGGCAAATAGATCTGTGTCTGGGCTCTCCCATTTCTTTGTTATCATGCTGAAGACTTGTGGATTTAGTTTCTACTCGTGAGGATCCACAAGGTTTCTGCTTAAATCATCTGCCAGAGTATTTTGCTTTCCTGGCAGGAATTGAGCTTGAAGATGTATTTGGAAAGTCAAAGCTGTGTCCCACAGTGTCATGGCTAATCTGCAAAGGGGGTATGAGTGTGTGCCCCCCCCCTGCTTGTTTATATACCACATGACTGTGGTGTTGTCTGTCTTTATCAGGCTGTTAGGGCATTTTGAACAGCTAGCATCTCTTTCTGGTTGATATGCAGATGCATTTGTTTTGGGGTCCATATGCTCTGAATGCATCTTCCTGCCATGTAGGCCCCCCCAGGCATAATCTGATGTGTCTGTTAAGGTTTGGCTGGCAGGGGGTAAAGTGAAGGTCAGTCTCATGTTTTGATGACATGCTTTTGCTCACCATAGAAACTCCTGTTGTAGGCAGGGAATGAGAGGAATCATTGTTTCTAGACTGCAAAAATGTTGACTCTCTAAACTTTTTAGGTACCACTGCAGTTTCCTCATATGCAGTCTTGCATATGGAATCAGAAGGATGCAGGATGCCATGAAGCCCAAAGCCTGCAGTATTTGTCTTGCACATAACTGGGTTTTTGTTGCCATCAGTTTGAAGTAAGTAGTCAGTTGCCTTTGCTTGTCTGGTGTGAGGCAAGCCATCTGGGCAGCTGTATTCAAGCTTGCACCCAGGAATGTTATCTTTTGAGAGGGTACCAGTTCTGATTTATTTTCGTTTATTGTGTACCCTAGGCATGTTAGAAGCCTTTTCACAAATGCCAGGTATTGAAGAATGTCCTTGTTCTCTGCTTGAATGAGACAGTCGTCCAAGTAAGGATATATTTGAATACTTCTTTGTCTGCAAAATGCAATTACTGGTGCCAGGCATTTTGTAAAGACCCTGGGCGCAGTAGATAAGCCAAAGGGCAGTGCAGAGAATTGGTAATGCATTAATCCAGCCTTGAATCTGAGGTATCTTCTGCACGACTGTCTTGCTCGGACATGCAGGTATGCCTCTTTTAGGTCTAATGTCTCCAGCCAAGCATTCTTGCCCAGCATGGGTAGAAGCTGTGGCAAAGTCAGCATTTTGAATTTTGGAATGTCCAGGTATGTGTTCAAAATCAATAAATCCAGTATTGGGCACCAGGCCTTGTCCTTTCTGGGTACCAAGAACAGTCTTGAGTAAAAACCTTGTCCTTTTTCCTGTTCTGGTACTGGTTGAATGGCCCCCATATCCATAGGGACGTAACCTGTTTCTGTGCCTCTGCCCACTGATTTTTTGGCAGATCTGGCCAACCATTTGCCACTGGCAGAGTATGGAAATGGAATCTGTATCTAGGGTTGCCAGGTTTCTTTGCGGCTAAAACTGGACTAAAGTCACGCCCCTCGCATCACACATAACTCCACCCATTCCCACCCCCTCTCCCGCCCATGCCCCACCTATTTTGTGACATCACAGTGACATCAGCTGATGGGACCACCCACTTTGATGACTTAAGCCGTACTTAAAGGGGAGAAAAGAACACAGGCGGCACTAATTGCACTGCTAGGCTGCTGCAGATGTAAGTACCAGTATTGATGAAAAGTGTCAATATAGTGCATTTTTCTCCAGTTATTTATTTTCTATGTTCCTAAACCTAATTATGGATGATCCATGGAGATAAAAGGTCAAGAGCTAGCAGCCTGTGCACATGGTGGTAAATCTGATTAAAAAAATCCAAAAAAAATGTAAGCAATTATCTTTGCTATTAAAAAATTGTAAGTTTTGATTTACCCCATAAGATCGTTTAAGTCAATAACATCACTTTACTGCTCATTCAGAAATGATGATCTTAACATTCCCTTGCATTTTGAAAGTTCTGTCAAATACTGTTTGTACTGGGCGTGGGACAGGTACTCAGTTGTTAAGATGTAACATATTTTCCGTTTCGTACTTCGGATTAGGAAGTTTCAGTCCTTGGCTGCACCTGTATTGGGTGGGGGTTAATTGAGCTAAGTGTTACTGCCCCTAGTGTGATATTTCAGATGCTAGTACTTAAGATCTTGTACTGGGTCCGACTGACCTCCCACTCTTTTCTTTACATGTCACATATGCAAAAAATGGGATAAAGGGGTTGTGGATGAATGGATTTCTAACAGGTGACATGTTTTATGTAACTTTCAAAGTATACGTCATAATCTCAGAAAAGCACACATACTTTAAAGAGTTTCATTAATGTTTTTCTATATCACGCCAAAGGTGCGGGTTAAAACAGGTAACTTCCTACAACAATGCGCTCTAATACAAGTTTACGAAGATGCAGACTGGACCGCTATGCAGTTGTAAAATGGCAATAAGACTGAATGAAAGATGACTCAAGCCTCTAGATCTAAGAAAGATGCACGTAGGAAAAGAAATCACATGCAGCTAGCACACTTGCCATTTTCTGAACATGGCAAAGAGATAGTTTTATTTTTCAATGTGGTCCCTTGCGACAGAATCAAGTAAAAGCAAAATAATGTTGGGTAACTGCAAGTGCCCAAAAGCAAGATGCACAATTTGTTTCATGGAATACGGTTCAACATAGTAGATGAGGATAATACAAATCAGGACGTGTTAATTGCTAGCAGTATTACACTGCATGGTGAAGTTCTAAAATCAGTCTGAGTGTACTACAATGCAACACTGGGCAATGTTGGCAGAGTGCTTAAGCATTTTAAATCTTGCTATAAGATTTCTTTTGTCACTGCTTGGTAGTTGGTAGGATAATGATAGCTAGAAAAATACCGTTTTCCCACCGTGGAGTACTGCCTTCCAGTGATATCTCTACAATCCGTATAGTAGAAAATAAAATTTGTCCATTTGTATTACATCACTGCCACTTAAGTTAATGTATGTACTGTCTAAACTATGTAGCTACCAGGAATACTGAAGTTAAAAGCATTTCATTGTTGTGTAGTAGCTAGTAGTGTATCGTACCGCTCCCGTTTGAGCTGGACACATTTACTTTCTCCTCTCCTCTGGCGGCACAAAAAAAAAACGGACTTCATGAGTTTAAATTTTTTAACTGGACAATTTGTCTGAAAACCGGACAGTTCGGTCAAAAACCGGACAGCTGGCAACCCTATCTGTATCCCTGTGATACGATGTTTAGCATCCACTTGGTCCTGGGTTATTAACTGCCAATTTTGAGCAAAAAGTGCTAATTTTCCCCCTAAGGGTGCTGCCAAAAGATAAGTGCTTGGTGCAGGTAGAGGGAAGTCATTGGGACTGTTTTCTGCAGGTTTGCGCTTTATCTCCTCCAGATTTGGAGGTAGAAGTGCCCCATTGCTTTGACTTGTATGAATCTTGCGCCTGGTATCTGGAACCCTTAGGGCATCTGAATTTGCCTCGGACACAAAAAAGGACCAATTTTTTGTAGGCCAGTGTCTACTGAATCTTGGTGGCTGCACTTGTAAGAGGTCTTTTACAGTTTGCATAGACTTTGCTTTGTCTTCCATTTTCTTTAAAACCTCTTCTGCCTTAATTCCAAACAGAGTATCATGCTGTAAAGGTGCATCTAACAATTTAGCTTTAACATGATCAGGAAAATTCTGTTCCTTTAGCCAGGCATGCCTCCTAATCACAGATCCAGTAACTGCGGCCCTGCAGGAGGCCTCTAAGGAATCAAAACCACATTGCAAAGTATGCTTTCCAACCTGTTCAGCTGCATGCAATAATTCCTGCATTTCTTTATTTTCTGCACATTCAGAAATCGACATCATTTTCTGTTTTAGCAATCCCATAACATGTTGCTGATACTTGAGCATATGAAATTGACAGTTTAAGGCCCTTATTGCCAAGGTAGCAGATGTATAAACCTTTTTTCCCCATCTATCCAGTGCTTTTGAATCTCTGTCAGAGGGGGTAGGGTTTTTTGCTGTTGAGGCCTTAACTCCCTTTGGACCCTGTGAAATAGTTTCAGGATCAGCAGCAGGGTTTCTAAATAAGAATTTATGTGAGTCAGGGACCCTGTAATATCTGTCAGGCTTGCTGGGAGCCGGAGGTAAGGAGTCAGGGGTCAAGCTTGACTCTGAAAACACATCATCCACAATGTCTAAAACAGGGGGTATGGCTAAAGGCCTGTGCTGAGGGAGAAGGAAATCCCTGAGCCTCCTTTTTGATTCTGAGAAATCTGGACTCTCCCAGTGAAAATGCTCCCTCAAAGTATGAGAGGTTTCTCCAAATGAATAAACCTCAGGAGGTGATGCAGATGGTATAGACTCCTCTGCATCTGAATCCTCATAGGGAGGTATAGATAATTACTGATCAGAAGAGGAATGAGAAGAAATAGAAACCTGATCTGAAGATTCATAATCAGTGTCTTGCCTAGGCCTCTTATCTGGAGGGGGATGGGTACCCCTGATCAAGGTAATAAGGTCTTCAGCCATTTTGATCATCTGTTTTTTAGGCATAGAGGCCTGTGCATGTGGCTCATGGGTCGTTTTTTTAGTTTTAGAAGTTGCTTTTGTCTTTGTTTTTGCAGCTGTCGGTTTGATATACAAATGTTGAGGTCTGAATACACCATCAGAAACTGGTGCCTGCTCAGCGGCTCCAGACCCATCCGAGGGAGATACATCTGTCGATCCAATACCTTGAGTATCTCGTGGCATGCCGGACTCCACATGGCTGTCGGTAGAGGCCTGCGACTCGAAAGTAGTGGGTATCAGGGGCTGCGAAAGCGCCTCACTGAGTACCGGCGGACCGGCGACTGGCTTACGAGAAGCTTTGTTGTCTGTTTTGGATCTTGACTGTCTGTCTCTGTCCTTTTCTTTGCGGTTTTTATGTACTCCGGTAGTCGGATTGCTATCTGACGGCATTTCTGGGTAGTTAAATCTGTTTCCAAAATACTTTGAGGCAAAAATATACAGACGCTTAATAGTGCATTTGTTAAATCTAGCACAAAACTGACAGCCAGGCACATTGTGATCAGGGCCCAAGCAAGGAATACAGTATAAATGGAAATCCTTATGAGGTATTTGCTTCCCACAAGTGATACAATTATTAACTTTTTCTGACATTGGAATGGAGCAAGAAAAAAGTTTCCCCAACGGAGTACTTAGCTTTAGTGAAGATTTCTGTTCTGAAACTCAAACTCGAATATTTCAGTAGTCGGCTGACCGGCACTTGCAAAATGCTTCTGCTTTGGGCACCGCGCAGCAAGAAAGGCTAAAGCAAATGGCATCGGCTGCATGTTTTATACCCCTGAAGGCATGGAAGAGGAGACAGCAACAGACGCAGGACCCAAGACTTTGGAATTCAGGCCGACTGAGGGCAACCTGCCAGCAGATTACCCAAATGTAATTACTGCAACAGTGAAACACGAAGAACATTACACAGAAAAGGAGGAAGTGATGTCCACACCATGAAGTATCCCTGACAGATGATGGACAAAACCCAAGAATCTCAAGTGATTCTTAACCAGATGGGAAGAGACAGGGGAAAGATGAAGTGGCAAAGTGACCAGATTTAAGATGGAGGGAAGATGACAGTCAGGCATAACCTGGTTTGTCAGGAAAAGGAGGCTTCTGAGTAGTAGAAGTCTGAGTAGACATAGCAGGAGAATCCCATCTAGAGCACTTTTTACCTTTGGGAGGAGGGTGAGACTGACTACGCACAAAAACAGGCTTAGAGGACTAATTCTGCTGAAATTTAGGAATGGGGAGACAAAAATGTGCATATATTCCTGTAAGGCTTTGCTCTTTTATTCCAGGGACTTAAAGCTCAGCTGCTGCAGAACTGCAGAGATTTTTATTATCAAAGGGAGCATCAATGTAGCCTTAACATCAACAGGCAAAGTCTGTAGGTAAAGCCAAGAGTAACACCTCAACACAGAACCAAAGGCATCAGCTCTTAAAGTAGTATCAGCTGCATCCTAACTACATTAACTCATTCACTCCAATGGAACTCAAGAATTTTGCAGAGTAACTACCAATAGGCGGAGCTTTAGCTTTTTGACAGAAACAAATTATGTCCTCACATTTCATACAAATGTTCATATCTCTGGAACAGTATGGGTTATGAAAGAAAAATAAATGGCAAATTCTTCAGCACAAACTATTTTTATGGTGGTAGTATTCTTTAGGTTCTAGGTCTTCAAATGAATTTTATAAGTCACAGTAAACACAGTAACTATTACATTTGCAATATACTGTAAACAACTTACAATATCTCGGCAACCACTCAGGTTACACACATACTGTCCAGCAGCATTTTATTCATCAAGCTGACAGCTTTCATATAAGACGAAGGAGTTCTGTCTGTTACTTGATTGTTAAGATATTTAGAAAAATGTGAAAATTATATCTATATAAATCAATATCATAAAACAACAGTTAATATGTATTTACCTGCACTAGACAGAGGTCAAATATTAATGCAGTTGAGTGTGCCATTGTGTCAGCTTTAACATGACATCTTTTAAAAACTTGTACATAGCAGCACGGTTTTGGAATTATTGATGCAAATATGAACAAGCAATATTTGATACCTAGAGCCATCAGTAGGAGGTAACTGCAGATGCACCTGGAGGCGTCACTCGGATGTAAAGAGGTAAATAGAATGAGTCATCGAAGAGAAGACTCTGATGACCATGAATAAAGTACCAGCACAGTCATATTGCACTGAAGGGAAAATGCACAACATTTATTAATGCCTAACAAAAGCAATGTCATTCACAATTCAAAAGCAACCTAATGACAATGTGACCACATTTAAAGAATTTACAAGAGCAAAGACTTACCTTTGCACTTGATCTTTACATTTTGTTACAAAGAGAGAAGATTTTCTACAGTTTGTAATATCTTCTGCAAAAGCTAATAGAACCTATGTCATTCTGTTTGGCATTTAGATGTTCCCTTTGTAAAGTAACTAAATCTAAGGGTACTGCTTTAATAACTGAAAGATCTTGTAAGTTTTTTCTCCCAACACACACAGGGTACTATAAAAGAAAATGAAATTTCATCAACTTAATTGTACCTCTGTCAGTAAGTGCTGAAGATTAATGCTATGTAATGTTAACTGGGTATTCCCTGTGGTAAAGGTCTTCATTCCCTCAACCTTCTTTTGCTTACTGTGTGACCATGAGTCAATTAACCAGACAGTACTTTGGGACAATTGGGGATTTGGGTTAGGCTTCTTAATGGTTTTCTGATCTGCATGTCTAGTAACTACTTATGAAACCACCACAGGTGGCTGACATGGCAAAGGCACCAACAGAATCATAGCCATACCCATACCATACAGCACTCCTGAAAAGGTTATTTCAAGTCCAAACTGTCATAATATTGTGATAAGAGATACTCTAAGTAGCCTTTGTTTTACAACTCCATCTGGTATTTCCTCCATCTTACCTTCAATATGTCTCAGACTTTCCTTTGATAATAAAGAACATGTTTTTGACAATTTCTGGTCCCTACCCGAAAGGTGGAGGAAGACTAGACTTCCTTCCCAAACCTGTCCAGGAAACAGCTCTACCTGTCCAGGAAACAGCTCTACCTGTCATAATCCCATGGCTAATAGGATTACTAAGGCGGCACACACACACACAAACTTTATAAGTTTATCCATTTTACAGTGGCATTATATTTACTGCAACCACTACAAGAAGGGTTTCTTGAAGAAGCAAAGCCCAGTAACCACTAGCCCAACTACAGAAGCCTACTGTATTCAATAAAGGGCCCGAACTTTCAGCGGACTTTAGCTCTCAGAAATACTTGATCACCTTCCCAGAACATTTCTGGCTTTGGACAGCTCTCAACCAATCAATACAATATACAAAATGACAGTAGTAATTATTAAACTAGTGTTGGAAAGTAGAGAGAATATTCCAATCTGGGTACTTACCACACTGTTCTGGAGGTCACCTGGATGAAACTTATTGACAAACTAAGGAAATGAAGTGTTACAGCTATGAAACTGCAAAGGCAAACTTACTTCACCTAGGCAGTTTAACAATGCCATAAAAGGATTTGGTTTGGACTATTACTGACAGGCTTGTGTGAAATATCCACTGTAAGAATTCATGTAATGACTAGTACATAAATTAAATTTTATTTTACATGTTTAACTGGGTAAGAGCACTGCCAAAGACCCACTTCAGCATGACCAAGTCAAAATGGCAAGAAAATAAGTAAAAAAAAAAAATATATATATATGCAGTGAGGTAACAATAGTGAATTACTGTATAAAAGAGAACAAATATTCAAACCCAGGGAAAAATTTAAAAAAAATTAAAATCACTACAACATACAAATAGCAGTATTATCTAATATAAAAAAACATTAAAATACTCTATTAGAACACATACTAAAATTCAAACTCAAAATTACAAACAAAAAATTCAAATCACAATGAAACAGAAGCCTATCTGTTGGGACAAATATAGACTATACTCATGTTTTAATGAATTCTTAGTGGATTTACTACAAGTATTGAATAAAAATATGTTTTCTTTCAGGAAGACTGCATTCTCAAACTTAGAAGTATTGGCTATTGGAACACATTTTACCACAATTTGTACTGAAATATTTAGTGTTTTTTTTTTTTTTTTTTTTTTTTTTTTGAAATTTACTGATTGATGGTTTTACTTTTGGATGACTTCTGGATGATCTTGGAAGGGGAAGTACAGGAACTGAAGGAGACTGTGACCCTTGTTAATGGGTTTGGAATTAACCTTACTGTTCAATATCACATTTTCACTATGAATTTCCATGACATTTTTGACTAAATGTATAGATGGTAGTATTAGTACTTCTCTATTCAGAAAACCATTTCACAGACACTCTGTTACAGTTAGAGAGTTGTCATCCTAAACAACTCAATTTTTAAGACTTATGATGATTTGTAGTGATGATGGGACATGTTACCAAGAGGCATAAAGGTTAACTACTAGATTTATGCAGAGATTACTTTGGAAAGGTGCTTGATCACATTAAAATGCAAATGGGGGCTATACCAAGGAATGAAACATTTGGATTATAAAGAAAAAAGCAACAGATATTCATACATATGGTTCAGATTATTTTCAAATCAAGAATGTGATTAAGAAACACTGGAATGTAATAGCTAATGACATTTTTTGGGGAAGGGTTAGTCATAGGACAGGATGGACTTTGAGAATAATTTTTATGACTAGAAATCTACACATAAAATAGGCAGGTCAGAGACTTATGGGCCTGTTCCTCTTGTGGGAAGTGCACTTATTGTTCACGTGTTGTTGGGACAAACCAATTTTCTTTGATCATTACTACCAAAGTCTTTGAAACTTGAATTCAATTACAAGTATCATAAAATGAATAGTGCATCTGGTGGTATGCCAATGTGTAAGTTTTTGATGTGGGGCAGACTTCACTCCCATGGAAACTTAGTGATATAAGATCATAGGGAGCTAAGCCACTTGTTTAAACATGTGTGTCAACATCTCACATCATTGGCCTGAATCCAAAACACTTATACTGACAGCAGGTCTTTTGGAATCTAGCCCTTGGTATAAGCCTGTTTATAGATAGGACTTGCACCAAAGTTAGTCACTTACACTGACAGCAAGTCTTTTAGAATTTGGCCCGATATTTTTCATTTATTGGTACTGATAAATTTTGAAATTTACAGCAGTAAAAGAATAAGCATATGATTTTGAACCATATGGAGAGGTGGTGAGTTGTTCTTTTTGGTGCTTTAATTAAGCCAGGTTCAAACAAATTTTAATTTTATATCTGAATAAAGTTTACTTTCATGTAATGTACACAGACATTTATAATGTTTTTAAAACTATTTTGAGTTACTGTAATTTTCAAGAAGTCCACAAGGTATATGCATTGGTCTAAGAACATGAATTTGTTTGACTTTCATGTTAAATGTTTCTCTAATTAGTCAACTTAGAATAATTATATACACAAATTATATATATTTTTTTAATAATTTGTGAAGCTGACTGGATGATGTCTGGTTAAGAATGTGTTTAAATGTGAAAACTCTTCCACCAAGAACTGAAAAAGCTTATAAGAGAAACCCTGGTGAATGAGTGTGTTTTCATATTACATATATGCACACAAACATACACATGTGCTTATATGCATATTAGACACACAAGTATATTTGTTTACTGGCTGGAGTGCCTTCTGTGTTTAGTCTGCATGTCCCCTCTATGTTATTGTGGGTTTTCTCTGGGTATTCTAGTTTATTTCCTTATCTCAGAAACATGCTGTAAGAAGACTAGTGACTTTAAATTGTCCAATGCTGCATGCATGTTGTGTTTGAGATGCTGAAGAAAGGCCTGGCCATCCACTTACACTCTACATGCCTAGTAAATTCTTTGGATGGCACTGAAATGTTCATGGGGTCCCTATACGGGTTAAATGTGGCTAGACAGCCTGGGATGTATGTATACAAGCTAGCTATGTACACATGCATATAAAAATATACAAGTATCATAGTATTATACACAATATGTTTACTACACAGAAAGTTGTATCTTCATGCAAACAAAATCATTCATGTTCAGCCACTGCTGTGGATATGTCAAGTAGTAGGTTACAGACAATACAAACATGTATTATGAAATAGAAATGTATAGCTGTATCTTATTTTGGTGGTTACCTTTAAACAATACAACACTTAGCAGGGATTAAGAAACAGTTTTCACATTGCGGAAGGCAATATTTGGTCACACACTAGGTAATGCAGTTCAGAAAGTTATCAGTGCAGAAAATCCAAGAAATTATATCTTATATAATATGTAGATGATAGTTTAATGACATGATAATGAACCATAGTAGTAAATTAAGTGCAACTGACAATGCATAAGAGGGTAAAAAATATGGTAACATGATTCATTAATGTGTACATTCTCTCTCCCACAGAGAGAGATGCTAACTCCAAAGGTTTTGACTGCAGTTAAAACATGGAGTTACGAGAGACAAACTAAAAACATGTTTGGGGGAGCCACCACACTAGCAAACCTACACATGCAAAAAGTGGTTATTGCTGCTGGTGGTGTACATCAAGTCATCCATTTTCATCTAATGTATCATGCCCTACACAACAGTGAAAAAGTGTAGTACTACCATGTAGACCAAGGCACCATGCAGGAGCTAGACAAGATGCGTCATCCGCATGGACTAAATGAAAGAGTATGCATTCAGTCATCTTGCAGAGGATGCATATCAGAGTACTAGATCTTTAATTTTCTAGAACTGATGTGGTACGTCTTGGTGTACTTGAAAAAAATGTTGCTGGTGCCAAATTTCAGGTTTGTACACAAATGTCAGGAGTCTAAAAGAATATTAGGAAACTAGAACTTTGATGTTTCAAATACTAAATTGGAAGCCGTCTTGTGCATCTTCAGGGCTCATGCAACTAGAATGCTTTATTTTGTTTAGGGTGTCTGTGTCTAGGTCAGCTGTGATTTGAAAGTTTCACTCTAACACAGCAGGAAGACTATGGCCAGCCAATATAGACAGCAGTGATTACAGAGTTTCTTTGCTTGAATAGTAAAAGATCTCAGGAGGTCAGAATGAAATGTGCTATTAACTCTCACGGAGTTTTACTCCTGCTGTCCCAGGTAAGTTTCCGGCTATGGTTACATAATATACTGCTATTAGACTCCAGCTTCAGTATCTAGTCTTTGTAGTACATCCTTGAGGTTTTCATAGATTTTGTTAGGAGTTTCTCTCTACCTTATTTAATATGGACAGGGTCTTGCTTTCTGAGATTATTACAATCTAGGACATTGATTCTGTCTGCACTATGCCCCTTTATCCCATCCTAACTGTTGATGTCCCTTTTTCTCATCCATGTAAGTGCCTATGCATTCTGCACATGTACAATGATGCTTTCCATTGGTTAAGCCTTCTCAGCTACTCTCATATGTACTCTTTTGATAGGCCAAAGAGTAAAACATTACTTCCCTGATTGTGAACCAGAATGTCAGGGTCCTGTCTCTGGTACAGTGGCAAGTACTTGCAACTTGTACTTCTAAGACCCTTATTAGTGCAGTGCATACTAATCCACAGTCAATCCACAATAAAATGAATCTTCTCTAATCTGTTGCAAAATATTAATTTTGCCTTAAATCCTGAGACATGGCGAAAGAGAACTTTGGCTCACATCTAGCTGCTGCTACTCCATCTGGACTGTCGTTAATGCAGTGCCTGAGGAGCAATAATATGAGTGCGGGATTGCAATTTGCAGTAGCAATGAGTGGAAGCTGACTCATGTTGATAGTAGGGAGACAAACTTCTTTGATCATATCTTGGTCAAGAAGTGAGGTTTCTCTTTTGTCTAATGATTAACATGCTGAGTGAGGACATTCTTAAAAGACTAACATTTTCATAGACAAAGTTGTTGGTTACAAGTATTTAACTGAGCCAAGTGATTTTCCCATATGGGTGGATAACAAGTCAGTTTTGCTACAGAATTCAGCTGTACTGAGATGGCCTTCAGGTTTCCTCAAGTTACTACTACCTCTGTGATCCATAAAAATCTAGTCATGCTCTAAACTTGACTTTCCTAATGGATGTCACAACCTTAGACCTGGTGCTAGAACTAGTCTCTTGGTCAGATCATTTCCTGGCTCACTCTGGGCTGGAGCTGCCACATTATTTATGTACTTGTTAACTGCGGTAGAGCACTGATCCAGATGACCCATTTTCAAGCTTTACTTGAGGAAGGATAACAGTAAGTTATGTACTCACCATAACGTTAGATTATGTAGTCCAACTCGCCTCACATTCTCCACCTGTGGGTTCGGAGCTGAATATCGGCTCAGACTCGGCCTATTTACTAGCTCGAAAGTCTTTGGCTGGACTAAGATGGTACCCGCAATACACTGCTCCACATCCCCAGATCTAGTTTTCTGCCAACAGAAGTATAGTATACATCACCCAAACAACACACACACCCTTAACAATGAGGTCCAACAACTTATCCAAAGGGACTCTGCAATACGAGGAGGACATGGTGTTCCTCCAAATCCTCCAGGCCTGGGGGACGGTGGGAGGGTAATGAAGAATGTGAGGCAAGATGGACTACATACATCTAACGTTATGGTGAGTACATAACTTACTGATGTTATGTAGTCCTATCTCGCCTACATTCTTCACCTGTGGGACAGCGTACCTAGCACCTACATCCTGGGTGGCTCAATGGAAAATACTCCTGTGCACTGTGGAGCCAAAAGATGATCTGCCCCTGGACACCACATCCAATTTGTAATGGGAGACAAACATGTGAGGAGAAGCCCACATTGCAGCTGCACATATATCATCCATCGATAACCTAGCCTGAAAGGCTGTGGAAGTGGAAACAGCTCTTGTAGAATGTGCTCTGACTGGAAAGGACAGACTCTTTCCCTCTGCCTGATAAATAAAGGAGACGCAACTAGCTATCCACCTAGAGATGGTGACCTTAGAAACTGCAGACCCCAAGCGATTCTCTGAAAACGAAACAGAGTTGGTCTGACTTCCGCCAATCTTTTGTCCTATGCAGATAAAAGCACAGTTGTCTATGAACATCCAACAGATGAAACTGGTACTCTGCCTTGTTAGAAAAATTGGGGAAGAAGACCGGCAGTTCAATGGACTGATTATTAGATAAGGAAGCCACCTTGGGAAGAAAGGACGGATTTGGTCTCAGAGAGAGAGACTATCTTTATGGAATATCAAATATGGGGGCTTGACTGATAGGGCCTGGATCTCTGAAACTCGTCTAGCTGAAGTGATAGCTATCAAAAAGGCAGATTTCCATGTAAGAAATTTTAAGTCGCAGGAGGCCGCAGGTTCGAAGGGTGGAAGAGTGAGACCCTGCAGAACGAAATTGAGGTCCCAGGGCATAACAGGTTGAGATACAGGGGGACGAAGCAGAACAGTGTCTTTCAGGAATGCTTTACACAGTCTGTGTGCCATTAAGCTAGGTTCATAAGCTACATGAAAATTTGAAATAGCCGCCAGCTGAATTTTGATGGTGGCTGAGGCAGACCCTTGGTAGAACAAAGCAGACAGAAATTCCAAAACAGAATCGATGGGGGCTGTGTAGGGGTCAATACCTTTGGACTGGACCCATATCGAGAACCTTTTCCACTTACTAGAGTAGATCTTCCTAGTAGACGGTTTATGAGAGGACGAAAGAATATGGACCATGACATCTGACTACGGATGGAAGTGGAGTAGCCAGGCAGTCAGCCGGAGGGTCCCCAGAGAGGGGTGGAACTGTCCCGACATATGTTCATAGGTTCATACTAGGCTATCTGCCCTAGGGCATTTATAAGCCTAGCCAGAGTGGGTTTGGCTTTCGCCACCCATTTTAAAATAATTTTGCTATGCCCTTTTTCGAGGTTAGTATACTGTGCCTCTGTCTAACAGTGACACAGAAGTGATACCCGGGATAAACCTACGATCTCCCATCCACTCATCAAGATTCAATCAGGGACTCTGCCTAACCTGGACTGGGATTTTATTCCACAGTGAAGGGAGCCTCTGGGTTATGAATCTGTCCCTCCAGCATGTCCTATTTATTTCAGTGCTGAGGTTCAAGTCTCGAGCGTAGCTCGATGGGATTTGGATTTTCTGAGGTGCAGCATGTCCATTAATTCCGGGTTGGACATGGCTTTATACATCAGGCACAGATCGCCTCTGAGCAGGCGGTATGCCACTGAGTAGAGCTGGAGTTTATTTAACCGGGCAGTATATGGCATCTGTTTGAGCCTTTTGATCCTCTTGGTGAGGTACTTTTGGGGTCTTTCCAGTTGCTGCAGGTGTCTGGTAAGGTACATCCCCAAAAGGGGCATTGTACTCAATTATGGGCCTGATGAGGGATGAGTAAAGAGGCACGATGACCTCCCCTGATCTAGATGTGAATCCCTTCATGATTAGGTGGGCTATATAAAATGTTTTTCTAACCACTTTGGCCACGTGGTTGTCAAATGAGAGATTGCTATCAACTTGGGTCCCCAGGTCCCTAATTACTTCTTCTGTACTTAATGGATTACCACCTATGTGGTAATTTGTGGGCACTTTGTTTTTGCCAAAGGGGATGACTATACACTTTTTGGCGTTTAGCTTGAGGCCATGGCTCTGGCACCAGTTGTCTGTTTCTATGAGGCCCTTTTGGAGGATGCTTGTGTCGGCTGGAGTGTCGATTATGGCACCCAGTTTGCAGTCATCTGCAAACTTGGTCAGCCACAGTCCTTCCGTGTTGGCCTGTACCTCCGGGAAATATATACTGAACAAGAGAGGTCCCAGGACTGAGCCTTGTGGGACGCCACTTGTAACTGGTTTGGAGTCTGACATGGCTCCAGCAATTCTAACCATGTGGCTTCTGTCCTTGAGCCAGTTTGCAACCCATCTAGTGACATAGGGGTTTATATTTAAGCTGGTGAGCTTATCTATAATGCCCGAGTGGGGTATTGTATCGAAGGCTTTTGCGAGGTCCAGGTAGGCTGTGTGGACCACCTTCCCCTCGTCAATGGCCTTAGTGACTGTTTCAAAGAAATCAACCAGGTTTAAGAGGCAAGATCTGCCCTTAACAAAGCCAAACTGGGTAGGATCCAGTGTCTGTACGTCCCCAATATCTTTATTTATGAGGTCCATGATGATCCTTTCCATAGCTTTGCAGACCAAGCTAATCAGGCTTATGGGGCGATAGTTTCCAGGATCCGTTGAGGCACCAGAGAGGGACCACTGTTGCTGTACGCCACTCTTTGGGTACATATCCTGTAGTAAGGCTGAGAGTGAATTGGGTTTAGCTCTTCTTGGAGTTCATGTAGGACGAATCCCGGAACACCGTCTGGTCCCATTGATGCTGTCTTTTTTGCTTTGGAGAGGGCAGCTCTTACCTGAGCATCTGAGATGTCAGGGGGGCAGCACTCTGCTGGGATAGATATTTGCCCTTTTGGTGGGGGGGGGGCGGGGAAGAGAAGTTTACGCTGAACCTGTCAGCTAGGATATTGGCAATGTCTGTGGGTTCGGTGTATTTTTTGTCATTTTGGACTAATTCTGAGCATATCTGGGAATTCCCACCCAGGTTCCTAACATAACTAAAGAAAGCCTTGTGATTATCCTTAGTGTCCTGTGCAATTTTTCTCCCGAAGCTGGCCTTAGACGATTTTATGAGTGCCCGTAGTTTTTTGCTAATACTGATCAGAGATGCCTTCCCTTTTTGGGATTTTGCTCTATCATGTAGTAGCTTCCTCCTTCTATTGTATAGTTTGTTTATGGCTGGGGTCCACCAAACAGGACGTTTGCCTTTGGAGGATTGGGTCTTGGTTTTATTTGGGATTGCATGATCCATGCATTCCTGAAGGTGTTCATAGAATGCGTTTATAAAGGATTCTGCGGTCTGGGCCGTATTTTCCACAGGCCCGGGGGCTTTGAAGGATTCCAGCTCGGTTTTGAGGTGTGTGAAATTTGCATTACAGAAGTTTTTCACTGTGGTTTTCAGGGCAGGGGGTGGAGTCGGGATGTGAATATCCAGTGAGATTAGTTTATGGTCTGATCTTGCCAATGAGGGATACACTTCTGGTCTGGAGCATAGAGTCCCCATGTTGGTGATGATCAGGTCCAGTATGTTTTCCCCTCTTGTGGGAGTGGTAACAAGTTGTTCCATAGCATTTGAGTTTATAAAGTCTAAGAACCTTTGGGCTAGGGTGTTGGAGCTAGGATAATGCTCCCAGTCTATGTTTGGGTAGTTGAAGTCGCCCAATATAATGGTGTTTGGAGAGACCTTCATATTTTCCAGTGTTCTCAGGAAGGCCGAGTGGGGTTCCTGGGTTTGGGATGGTGGTCTGTAGCAGGCTATAAACTGGAAGGCAGTTTTACCCATTGTTAGTTGCACATGGATAGTCTCTGATGCTTCGTGCTGTGCCACCAACCTGGAGGTGTGGGTATCTTTGACGAATATTGATACTCCCCCTCCTTTTGTGGTTCGGTCCAAGTTTTGGGGCCGAAAAGCATGGTATGAGGTATAACCTGGTAGTGCTGGGGTGCTCTTGGGAGCCTTGAACCAGGTTTCTGTTACTGCACAGATATCTATGTTCTCCATGCTAAGGAGAGTTTCGAAAAGTGCATCTTGAGGTTTAGACTTCTGGCGTTGAGTAGCATTACTCTTAGTTTCTTATCCCTTGTGATACCTACGGAGGTGGGTTTGTCTTTTGAGCCTTGCCTAAAAAAGGCACTATGGGGGTAGCAAGAGCCTTTGCCAATATCCGAAAGCCCAGGGGTGACATGTGCAAGCCGTCCCTAGCAAAGCATCGTGGCTTGTCGAGCATGTCATCCCAGGCTGACAGGCATCGGATCCCCTTTGAATGACACAATACTTAAGCCAATTGTTGAAACTGATCATCTTGTCGCATCATTTTTGGTGAGGGTAAGATGCTACTCAAGGTCAGGGTCATACCGGCCTGGGCTACATGCTCAGAGAGCTCCTCTATGTCTCTTTTCATGTAGTCCAGGGAGGTACGTCTCAGGTCATTCACACCAGCATGGACAATGACGGAGTCATATTTGTACTTGCCTTGGAGTGACCTGAGTGCTTGTGTTATGTGGTGGATCCTAGCGCCAGACAGGCAGCTCACCGTGACCTTCTCCTTGTTCAGCCTGGTGTCAGCCATGTGTCAGCAAGTCCGGACGAGGGTCCAGAATCCAAGGAGTATCCACAATGTAAGGTTGAAGGAAGGGGAACCATACTTGACGAGGCCAGTGTGGCGCGATCAGAATCAACCTGCTTCCCAAGGATAGCGCTTTCTGAATCACCCTTGAGATAAGGGGAAACGGAGGGAAAACAAAGTAGACCCGAGGGCCAATTGTGCGCAAGATCATCCCTTGGAGATTCCCCCCAGTGGGGGGATCAGCCAGAAGTAGCTGTTGAATTTCGCATTGAGGGGACTGGCAAACAGATAGAAGCAAGGCTGACCCCATCTGCTGAATATGCTTTCCGCCACCGGCGGTTCAGTGACCACTCGTAGGGCATGAGGATCGCTCTGCTTAGCCTGTCTGCAATCACATTGGTTTTCCTCGGGATGTGCGTTGCCTCCAAGGACCGATGGGAAGCTAACGCCCAATTCCACGCTCTCATGGCCTCCCTGCACAGAGGGTAAGATCGGATTCCTCCTTGCTTGTTGAGGTACCACACTACTGACATGTTGTCTGAGTGTATTTCAATAGTCCCTAGAGGGAGGACATCCTGAAGTGCCTGCAATGCAAAAAGCACTGCCCTCATCTCCAGGACATTTATGTGCAAGTCTATCTCGTGCTCCTGCCACGTGCCTTGGACCATCCTGCCGAGATAATGCCCCCCCCCCCCCCCCCTATCTGGGAGGCGTCCGAGGTCACTGTGGCTACCGGGTTGGGTGATACAAACGGTTTTCCTACATTTAAGTTGTTGGTGCATAGCCACCAACTGAGGTCCTGCTTGCATTTGCCTGAGATTAAGATTGGATGGGATAGCGGTAGTCTTTGAAAGGACCATTGGGCGAATAGGAGCCATTGCAGGATTCTCATATGTAACCTCGCTAACGGGACCATCATGATAGTAGACGCCATTGTCCCCAGTAATTGAAGAATTAGCCTTGCCTTCACACGTCTCAGAGGCATCATCATACGAACCTGTTGTTGCAACCCCATGATCCTCTCCAGTGGTAGGAATGCCCTCAATCGAATAGTGTCCAACTCTGCTCCTATAAATGAGACACGCTGTGAGGGTAGCAAGGCAGATTTTTTCCAGTTTATTGTAATGCCTAACTGGTGACATAAATTGATGGTAGTATCTCTGTTTTGAAGTAGTAGATGCTTGGTGAGGGCGGAGAGGAGCCAGTCGTCCAGGTACGGAAACACCTGGAATCCTTGATGTCTCAAGTGAGCCGTCACCACTGCCATGCACTTGGTGAACACCCTGGGGGCTGTGGTGAGACCAAAGGGCAGGGCTCGAAACTGGAAATGCCTGGCTCCCAGCCGGAAGCATAGATGACATCTGGATGCTCTGTCCATTTTGATGTGGTAGTAAGCATCCTTCAGGTCAATGGAGCACATCCATACTTTTCCCAACAATAGGAGAATCGATTGTAGCATGACCATCCGGAATTTGGACTTGCGTACGTAATGATTGAGTTGGCCGAGATCCAAAATGGGTCTCAGGTCCCCCGTTCTTTTCGGCACCAAAAAGAATCTTGAGTAAGTCCCTAATCCGATCTGGTCTGGGGGGACTGGTTGGATGACTCCTTTTTCTAGCAGCTGAGAAACCTCTGATGCTGCTTGATCCCTTTGACTGGGTGGAACGTCTGGGATCCGTTTGACGGGAGGGGGTGCGGAGAAGAATGGGATGGTGCAACCTCCGGCGATTATCCCTAATACCCATCGATCCTGGGTGATGCTGACCCAGGCTTCCGGATACCTGGAAATTGTACCCCTGACTGGCTCTGGAGAAGCACAGTCGGGCACACCCTCAGGAATGAGAGTATGGGGAACCACGAAAGGAATCGCAGTCCCCAGAATTGCGGGGGCCCCCTCTGCCTCTGGGGCGACGTCTCCCTGAATACGCCCCCCCTCCCCTGCCTTGGGAGGGAGTCTCACCTTGTGCGGCAGGAAAAGGCCTTTGTGATTTCTTAAACCACATCTTTCCCCCTCGTTTGGGATAAGGTCTCGACGGGAGGGAAAAACGGACTCCTATGGCAGACAAGGTCTTTCCCTCTTGCTCGCACCTGGCGTGGGTGTCTTTCACTTTGGTCCCAAACAAGGAGGAACCATCAAAGGGGGCATCAGTGAAGGAAGACTTAAAGGCCTCCGCAAAGTGACACAGGCGTAGCCAGGCTAGCCTCCTGAGGGCCACCCCTGAGCTAGCCGCCCTACTCGCTCCCTCGGCCGCGTACGAAATAAGTCGCATGGACGAGTTAGCGATGGGGTTGAGGGTAGAGAGCTGAGTGTTGACAGTCTGGGCCACCGCCTCAGGTACGTTACCCGCTGGAGTATCTCCTAACTCCTTAAGGAGATCTCTCTGGAGCCGCGTGAAATGAGACAAATAATTCAGCAACCGCAAGGTAAAAGTAGCTGAAGACAGGGTACGCTTCCCGTACCGGTCCATAGTCCTAGACTCCTTGTTAGGAGGATGGACCGAAGAGGAAGACTCAGCAACCTCCTTCTGGGTGGCTGCTGCCACCACCATAGCATCTACTGGGACTGCCTTTGTTAAAAATTCTTTTCCTTGGGGAGTGGACAAAATTTTGTTGGGGTGTCGAGGAACAGGCTCCACAGAGTCAAGACTCTCCCACACCCTTCGACAAATAAGGTCAAGGAGCTCGTCGAAAGGTGGAGGGGGTTTTGGAGGGCCAGTCTCCTCTGTTTCAGGATCTCCAGGATATCGGAGAACGAAATGTCCTCAGAGGACGACTTGGGGGACACCTCCGATTCCTCAAGGGCAGTATCGGAAGTGAGGGACTCGTCCTGGGAGTCTATGTGCTTCCTCTTGCACAATTTCTTTCTGGGGGGGTTCCTCATGCATGGGCTCTGAGGGCCTCTCAGGAAGAAGGGGACCGCTCGTGGGGGTATCGTTAGGCCCTGGCGCTCTGCTGTCCAAGGATAGGTGGGAGTCAGAAGCTCTCGCCGGTGTTGTGGAGGAAGGTAGAACCGATCCGAGAGAAGTAGCTGACCTAGCCAGCATGCTCCGCATAGCCTCGAAGGCGGGACTTCCCGAATCGGAGGACCGACCGCTCTCCAAGGCTATGACAGGGACCGGTGTCCCCGCAGCCGAGGCACCGAGAGGGAGGCTCGGAACCCAAGGGTGTTCCGAGGCATCCCCCTCGGGCCTGACCGAGGAGACCAGAATCTCAAACCCTGTGGACGGAACCGACAAGGTCGGAGCCGATGCGGGCACCGATAAACCCCACTGGGGGATCGGAGCCGGCGCAGGAACGTCCCTCGGAGCGGAGCTTACCGGCTCCGACGACAAGGATGTGCTCAGAGGAGGAATAGCAGAAACAACCTTAGGAGCCAACTCCGGAGCCGACTGGGTAGGAGCCGAGAAAGGTTTGGCCAACACCGGCGACTGTAGGAGCCTCTGCACCACCCTATCTACATCCAAATCGGAAAGCCTGGAGGACTTGGAGGAGATGGATGGAGACCTAGACCTCCTATCTGCAGAACACTGCCTCAAACTTGGCGACCGGCTCCGAATTGGTTCCAGTACGATCGGAGCAGACACAGACTCACTAAACACAGCTACCTCCTGCGGCCCCGATGACAGTGGAGCAGAGGAAGCAGACTCAGCAATAGTGATTTTAGAAGGTGGCTCCGAAGCAATAGATGGAGCCGGAGACTTTTTCTTGGATTTTTGAGGATTTAGACTTCGACTGGGAGCTGGGAGCCGAACCTAAATCCTCCTCAAAGGACGGTTTTAGCAGTCCGTTTAGGATTAATTTGTTTTTCCTCTCTTGGAGCACCCGAGGACTAAAGGCGTGGCAGAAACTGCACGACTCCTGTAGGTGGATGGCTCCAAGACAGTAAACACAGACCGAGTGTCCATCTGTGATGGACATCTTATAAGCACACTTCGTACACTTTTTAAAGCCCGAGGGCTTATGCTCTTTCTGCTCCTTAGACATTCTAAGGCCAACAACCGTAGCAGCCGCTACTGACAAAAGGCGGGAAACCGTTAACACAGAGACCGAGAATCAACACAAGTACCACAAACACCAAGGCACAGGGGAGAACCTCTAACTAAAACGGTTCTCCACTTAAAAAACTACAACGCACCAAAACGACAGCCAGACAAACACCACAATGGAGGACGAGGTCCTCTAACTGAAACGGGCCTAGCCCGAGGGAAGTTAGGGATACCACAACACACAAACACTCAACTCACAAAACACTAACGCAGCAACAATAGCTATGAAAAAGCTCTATTTGGATAACAACAATCAGCAAAATTTTTCACAGGAAAAATGTTTTAGCAATACTTAGCCACAGCCAAGTCGAGACCACGTCCGAGCTCTACAAGCGGCAAACGAGATCTGGGGATGTGGAGCAGTGTATTGTGGGATACCATCTTAGCCCAGCTAATCAAAGACTTTCAAGCTAGTAAATAGGCCGAGTCGGAGCCGATATTCGGCTCCAAACCCACAGGTGAAGAATGTAGGCGAGATAGGACTACATAACATCTTACATTCAACGAAATTATGACATAAATGTGAAAGAAAGTTAAAATAATATACAAAAAAGGCAAAACCGTAATTAAACACACAAATACTTGCATTTATAACAAAGTTATTCGCCCAGTTGCCCATATTATTCAAACTCTTCCACCATGATCCTTGAGGTCCTCAAGCTGAAGGGTGCTGACAGGCAGAGATCACTCATAAAAAGGCAGCATATTTTAATGTATTTAAAGCTTGGTTACAGGTGTAGAGTACTAGAACAAAATGTTATCACCTGCAAGCTCAGCCCAAGTTTCAATCAAAGTAGTAACAAATGTTAAGAAAATGTCAACAGAAAGAAGGATAACACAGATACACACTGAGCATGCAATGCAACAAAGATACCATGTACATATTTACAAGCAGCAGGTATAGTTTACTGAATAACTGTTGTGACAGAAAGAGTAACATCAGATTCAGCCTAAGTCAGACTAACAGTAATACAACCAGAGAGTCTGCAGAAACAGTAACTGGATGACAGAGAAAGCTTATCAATTGGCAAAGTGCTAAGTACATACTTACAAAGGAGGCATATTACTCAGTATACAATGAAGAGTAGTGAATACAGTGGTAAATGGATGAGATGCATTATGTTTTAGTGTACCTTGGGAGTTAAGTGATGTGCCCTACATTCTGCCATATGCATATGTAGTGTTCCATTAGGTACTGTTTGAACAGAGGTTTAAACTTCATGTAGTTTGTGTTGTCAGTCAGGTCATGAAGTAGTGACTGCCACAGACTGGGATTTAATACAGATAAGCTACAGAGTCCATGGTACGTAGCTGGGGAGAGAGGGTTTGAAGTGTAGGACTTCCTGACACCTGACTTCTAGAACTGCAATTAGCACAGGAAGCAGCAAGTCTCTGACAAGGGGTGTTCTTGTTGAAGAAGTTTGAAGTATAACTACAGAAGTTGTGCCCTTGCTTATATAGGCAGCCAGTTAGCCTTGTCAAGTGTGTGACAGTGATGTTCCTACCAAAGAGTTGGTATTTAATCTGGAAATGTTGTTTGAAGGTTGGTTTGTTCACGGAGTTGGTGGCAAATACTAGTGACCAACTTTTGCTGAGATCTTTCTTCAAAGACTAACCAGCCAGCAGCGTTCTTCTGTGTGGTGGAAAGGCTGTGCAGCCAATCCTGTCTCACTACCAGAAAAGGGTAATGATTTCAAATGTCAGGACCTGCTACAATGAGTCCCAAAAGATGGAAACTGAATGACCAAAAAAAAAAGCAGACTTAAGAATACTGAGCTAGAGATGGACATTTCCCAGAACATTCTCTTTCCTCCAATGTACAGCAATCTCTCAGTTGGTATATTTAATCTCGGTTGTGTTTGTGTACATTCCCCCTGCAAAAGAAGTTTACAGAGGAGTGATCGAGATTTGCTCATTTCCTGATTTGTTTTTTGTTTTTTTTTGGTCTGTCAACACTTAACATTACAAGTGCTGAAATTTCAATAGGGAGCTCACAATAAGTTTGCTGCTGCTTTTTTTTTCACCCTGATAAGAATGCCACAATCAGATCTGGACTTCTACCACCTGACTCGATGGGTGCTTCAGCTGTCCTGGCCTCCTCTTCTCTCTGATGTTTTTAATATTCCTTACTAAGTTCACTGCTGTATTCTCAAGCATGAGGCTGATTATTTGCAGATTATATCCATGTCCATTCATACCTTGTAATGGCTAGCCTACACATTCTTGGACCAATGACTTTTTCAGATTGTGGTTTTGTCATTGAAGGATGGAGTTTTTCCATTGGCTTCAAGAGAGGCCATTTTTATCCCCACCCTCAAGAAACCTTCCCTTGACCTCAACATTCTTCTTCACTGCTCTCCAATCTCTAACCTTCTCTTCTTGGTATAGGTTACTGAGAAGGCTGTCTACAAGCAACTTGAGACCTATCTTACAGTCAGTGGGCTCATGGACCCCTTCCAATCAGGATTTTGCACTTGTCATATCACAGAAACCGTTCTTGTTCTAGGCAGTGAAATCTTCTTGCTAGAGACCAACGGCATGATTAAATGCTGGGCCTCCAAATCTCTCCGCAACATCTGGCACTGCTAATCTTCTGATACAGCATTTACAAATAAATTGTAGTATTTCTGCTACAGTGCTAGATTGACTTCTTACCTCTCAGGGCATTCTCAAATGGTCTGTTCAGGGACTAGTTCATCTTCTCCATATGCTCTGGATTGTGGAGTGCAGCAAGGCTTTAACTTAGGCATTCTGATGTTCACTAATCCGATTAGGGGACAGGACTTAGCAGCATAACAGTTAAACTGATGATGAATTTCCCTTTCCTTTCCATACGAAGTTATGCAGTCTGTACTCCTTAGCTGATGACCTAGGATCCCATACACAGACACAGTTCTTGTTAGAGATGTTATCTCCTTGCTAGATAGAATGAGGTAACAGGCTACTAACTGGTACAGCACATTAGCAGTTTTATGCAGACAGCATTGGCTTGCTGTTAGTTATGGGCTCACGTATAAGGTATTAGTGTTAGCAAATCTAGCCTTTCATGACCAAAATCAAAATGGATTGAAACTCAACATCTCCAAATCTGAAGCCATAACAATTCATGTACTCTTAAAACCTGTCCCACCCTTACTACCTCTTTAAATTATAAAGACTGGTAAGTTTGAATTTGTTAACAAGGTGAATCATCTTAGATTCTAGGCCAACGGTTATGGACCAGGTATCAGCCAAAGTAAAACAATCATGTTTCCATTTGCTGAACATTTCAAGGATAAAGCATCTGTTATTCGAGCTAACCTCTTAATTGTTCATGCCCTGGTCTCTTCAAAGTTGGACTATTGTAATGTCATATAAACCAAGACTTCCTTACATTGAACTTGATCACGTAGAGGTGGTACAGAATTCAGATGCAATGATACTAAATGATACAGTACATTACTAACCCATTAACAGTTCTGCACAGCCAGCATAAGCTTTCTGCTCATTACAGAATCACATACAAGAATGCAGTGAATGCAATTAGCAAGCCTATCCTTTCATGACCTGGGTCCCTCATACCGGGAAGGAAGTCATACGGCCTTACTTCCCTGCTCAGATTCTGCACTCAGCCTCCCAGAATCTGCTGGCAGTTCCTCAGGTGCAGCCTGAATATTCTGGATTTTACTTACCTTCCCATCTGGCTCCTCACCAGTGAAATCTGCTAATGTGATGGCTTCAGGGCTGCCCATCAGAGATCTTCAGACGGCACTAAAAAAGTACCTTTCAGAAATGGCTTATGAAGGGCTGGAATGACCATGTTTTTCTTGACATATTATTATATTTACTTAAGCAATTTTGCTTGCTTAATTTCAACTATGACTCTGATTCTAGTTAGAGTTTTGGGTGAAAACAAATTAAATTTGAAGATAAAAGTTATAACCATGATAGGACAATTTTTCTAACAACCTTAATTGCAATCCACACAAAATGCCTTATTTTTAACTTGTTTTGCAGTAACAAGCATATGCAAGAGGATGCAGCTACTGAGTACCTGGCAGTAGTTATTCACTGCTTCCTCATAGGTACAGTATGTGAGCAGAGAAGGTTATCGCAGCCTGAGGATGCAGTATTTAATTACCATGGAGTCCCCTTTTGAGAAGTCAGACGATTACTTTGGTTCTGTATCTAGCTGCCCATAGTTCTACGGTTAAACATAACGTGATGGTCAGCTCTGTGGTGTAGAGGGATAAAGCCCTAACTATGATCCAAGTGACTGATTCAATTCCCAGTTCAGGCTTCTGATGAGTTGGCTGAGAGGGATGAGCGTACCAACCCCCGTGGGGGGGGGGGGGATCTTCTTCTAGGTGTTCCCATAGAGGGGAGCAAACCTCAGATGTAACAGGAAAATGCAACACAGGAAGAGATACCAAGCAGTAAGGTCATAAATGAAAAAATATCCTACTTGAAGCAGTCAATGCCATGAATACCCAGAAAGTACAGTTGTGCAAAATTTTACCATAACAGCAGATGTCCTCCTCTTCACTGCTGCAGTATTCTTCACAAAAGGGATTCCCTGCCATGGGTGGCTCAGTGTCAGCCAGTATACCAAAGTCTTAGGATTTATAGACGTTGTATGTCATGCATACGCTTCCTACTCAAGGTGTAGGGGATAAAGGTGATGTATGGACATACGTACCTCAGAACCGAATAGCCCTAGTAGGAACAACAGTCCTAGGAAGTAGGAGGGCACATATGCATCCAAACTGAGGAAAAGAGCAGAAGGGGGAGGAGGGAGGGAGGGAAGGATTACTGCAATGGTGAAGAGGACATCTACTGGTAAGGTACGATTTTACACAACTGTACTATGTCCTTCCATATCACTGTTGCAGTATTCTTTACAAAAGAGAGAGTTCAAAAGCTCAAGAGGAAATATGAGAAGAGGAAGGCTCAGAACAGCCTTCAAGAAACCCATGCAGGATAATGCTGGGAAAGCCACTCTTGCTCTGGAAACATCTACTTTATAATGCTTAGTAAAGGTGTGGACAGAAGTCCAAGTAGCAGCCTCAAGGATGAAATGGGTATTCAATCCTTTGAAACAAAAGCACCAAAGGAAGCTACACCCCTGGAAGAATGAGTTTTAACAGAGGCAGAAACTTTTCCCATGAATGCAGTAACAGAAAGAAATGGCCTTAGAGGTCCATGAAGAAATGGTTTGCTTAGAAACAGACAAACCTAGAGATCTGGGATGAAAAGAAAATGTTGCTCAGACTTGTAAATGGCCTTAGTCTTACCTAAATAACATCTGAATTGCCTATGCAAATCCAAGATGTCAAGTCCCTTCTCACTAGCAGACTGCGGAGAAGGAAAAAAGGTGGGCAAACTAATAGGCTGATTAAGACACAATTCAACAACCACCTTGAGCATAAAAGGAGGATTAGTATGAAGACACACCCTGTCCCTATGAAGAAAACAAAACAAAAAAGGACGATCAGCCACAAGAGCCCGGAGTTCAGACACACAGCTGAAATAAAGGCCAAAAGAAGAACAGTCTTCCATGTACAATGCTTTATGGAAGCTAAATCTGAAGGCTCAAAAGGAGCCCAAGTCAATTTTTCAAGAACAAAATTAAAATCCCAGGAAGGTGGAACAGGCCTCCTGGGAGGTCTAATATGAAGGACACCTTTAAAAATGTGCTTGACCTCAAACCTAGAGGCCACAGGAGGAGTTAATGGCAGACAAGTAAAGATAGCTGAAGGGTGAGCTTTATCTGAAGAATAAATCAACCCAGCATGAAGCAATTCACACAAATAATACATAACCAAAGCGATCTCTGCAGAAAGTGGATCCTGGTTAAGAGCAAGGCACCAAACAGAAAATCTCTCATTTGGGCATATAGGATTTTCTGGCCTCTTGCATAACCTTATACTCGTCCTCAGAACAAAGGTGCCTAAAAGGGATCAAAGCCCCATCACCCTTAGTGTTAGTTAAAGAGTGGACAAATGAGGATGGATCAGAGAATCACTGTCTTGTGTCAGTAGGTCCACCCTGTAAGGAAAATTGTGACGACTGCCTTTGGCTAGGTGCAGAAGAGGGAACTAATGCTGTCTGGGCCAAAAGGGAGTCACCAACAAGACTTTGGGGGAATTTTGCTCTAACTTGAGCAGGACCCACGGAATGAGGTAGGGGAGGGAAGGCACATCTCCTTGCATGAAAAAGACAGTGTTCACCTTCCAGGCCAGTGGACTTTGAACTCTGGTGGAAAAAAAAGGAAGTTGTCTGTTCAAAAGGAAGGCAAAAAGACCTACCTGAGGAATACCCCACTGATGCACAATGTCCAGCAATACATCTCTGTGAAGAATCCATTCATAAGCCTGTGTTATGGACCTGCTCAGGGAGTCTGCCACTGTGTTCTGCTCTGAAGGAATATATATAGCCTGAAGAATCACTTGATACTGGATTCCAAACGAAGAGCCAGCCTGCAAAAACAGTAGGACTGTCTTCCCCCTTTGCTTGTTGATTTACCACATTACTATGGAATGGACTATCAAGATTTTGAGAGGCCCTGGAAGAAAAGAAGAACGGCAAAAAGGAGAGCTCTCAGCTCTTTGATATTGATATGGTCTGACCTCTCATGATGGGGCCAAAAACAGGCTCCCCACCCAGTGTCTGAGGCATCTGGAAAAAGTTCCTGATCAGGGAGTGGCGGCTGAAAAGGAAGTCCCTGGTTGACAGACAGCTGATGCATCCACCACTAAAGCTAGAGTCTGAGGCATGGAAAAGGGACTAGAAAATCTAGAGGATAGCAGTGTTGAAGCCATACTGACTTTAGGAACCCACTGTAGTTTTCCCATACGGAGCCTGGCCCAAGGGTACCAGAGAAATGGTGGAGGCCATGAATCCTAGAAACCTGAGAAACTCCCTGGCCGTGACTGAAACCTGAGGAAGAAGTGACAGAAAAAAGGCAATCAAAGAAAGAGCCTTAGGAAGCAGCAGGAAGACCAGCATAGGGGATGGGTCTGGAGCCAGCAACAGAGAAAAACATGATGCCGAGAAGAAACCAGGACTGATTTCTGGAAGCTTTGCAAGACATACAATATAGCAAAAGTGTTAAAGCAAGATTTTGGGTTTGGAGGCCTAAATGAATAGGTCATCCAGATAAGGAATGATATGAACTCCTCTCATCCTGCAAAACGCAATCACAGGAGTGAGGCATTTGATGAAAACTCTTGTTGCTGTACAAAGATCAAAGGGCAAATCAGAGAACTGAAAATGAAATGAAGAAACACAAACAAAGAATTCTTGAAAGGGGGATGAATAGGGATGTGGGGATAAGCGTCCTTGAGATCCAGTGAGACCTGGAATGCCTGGAGAAGAGGAGGAAACAGGGTCTGAAGGGATTAAAATCCAGAAGGTTAAGGATTTTCAAAAAGGTGCTGAACTGAAAGAGGTCCAGAATTGGTCTCCAGGTGCCTTCCTTCCTGGGAACCAGAAACATTCTGGAATAAAACCACCTCTCCTAAAGGAGGCACAACTTGAATGGCCTTAAAGTAGTTCTGGAAAGAAAGGAAGCTGTTCCCGAGGAGGCTGAGGAGGTTGAGGGATGCCTAGAAAAGGAGGAAGGAATATCCATACCATATCCTTGACAGATCATGGACAGAACCCAGGAGTCGAGTGATCTTTAACCAACTGGAAAGGGGCAGAAAAAAGCAGAGATAAAGGAACCTGACTGAGGAAAGGGGAAAACAGCCAGCCAGAAGGGACAAGGTGTGTCTTGAAAAGCAGGTTTCTGAGAAGTGAAAATCTGTCTAGATTTGGCAGGAGGAACACAGCTAGAACCCTTTTTCCCTTTAGGGGAGGGCAAGGCCGTCTGCGAACAAAAGTGGATTTAGAAGGATAATTCCTTTGGAACTTTGGAATAAGAGAAACAAAAATATGCTTCAATTCTTGTAAGACCTTTCCCTTATTCTACAGAGACTTAAAAAGCTCAGCAGCTACAGAACCAAACAGGTTCTAATCAAGAGGAGCATCTAACACTTTAGCCTTAATATCATCGGGCAAAGGCTAGAGACGAAGCCAAGAGTAACATCTCAAAACAGAACCAAAAGCAGCAGCTCTAGAAAGGCATCAGCTGTATCATAATGAGAAGTTATGTACTTACCATAACGTTCCATGTTAGTTGTCTTCTCTCGCCTTCTTTCTTGCTGGATGGGTTCGGAGCTGAACCTCGGCTCCGACTCGGCCTATACTAAAGCTCGAGAGCTAATTTTACCAGCTCGAGGCAACCCTATATCCCATGAAGCTAGGCGGTAACTACCCAGATCTCGTTTGGTAGCTAAGAAACCATAGCCAATTCAGTCTCCCCTCTGAGGTGGAGGAGAAGGAAGAACTCCCAAAATATCACTACCTGAAGCTGAATCTACCCCAGGACCAACTGTCTGAGCTAGGAATAATGCAAGATAAGGTCCCCTGTAAAAAGGGGAAGAACCTCTCGGTCTGTCCAGGCTAGGGGGATGGTGGGCGGGATGCAAGAAAGAAGGCGAGAGAAGACAACTAACATGGAACGTTATGGTAAGTACATAACTTCTCAATGTTAAGTTGTCAATCTCGCCTTCATTCTTGCTGGATGGGACCGCGTCCCTAGCACCTTTATCCTGGGTGGCTCATTGGAACAGACTCTTGAGAACGGTGGAACCAAAATTTGCCCTGTTTCTGGAGGCCATGTCCAATTGGTAATGTGTAACGAAAGTATGAGGAGAGGCCCATGTGGCAGCCGCACAGATAGTGTCTATTGGTAATCTAGCTTGAAAGGCTGTAGACGTAGCCAAAGCTCTGGTTGAATGGGCTCTTGGTCTAGAAGGCAATTCTTTACCTCTGAGTTGATAAATACAGGTAATCACAGAAGACAGCCACCTAGACAGGGTTACTTTAGATACCGGAAGACCCTTTTTACTCTCAGCATAAGATAAAAAAAAGTTGATCAGATTTCCTGAATTGTTTAGTTCTGTCCAGATAGAAGTGGAGCTGACGATGAACGTCCAGACAATGTAGTTTTTGCTCCGCCCTGTTTGAATAATTAGGAAAGAGAACTGGAAGATCAATAGATTGATTTAAATTTGTCTGAGAAGCCACCTTGGGTAAAAAAGACGGGTTAGTTCTTAGAGAAACCCTGTCTTTGTGGAACAGTAAATAAGGAAGGCGAATGCAGAGGGCATGAAGTTCAGATACTCTCCTAGCCGACGTAATGGCGACTAGGAATAGTGTCTTCCAAGAAAGTAACTTCAAGGAACAGGTGGCCGCTGGTTCGAAGGGAGGGAGAATCAAGGATGCTAAAACTAAGTTTAAATCCCACTGTGGTGGGGGTTCTTTGATCGGAGGCCTGAGTAAAAAGATGCTTCTGAGGAATGCCTTGCAAAGCTTATGGGACATGATGTTGGAGTCCGACAAGCCTATGTGAAAACTTGAGATGGCTGCTAGCTAAACTTTTACTGTGGAGGAAGAAGATCCTGAGTGAAAGATTTCGGCTAGGAAATCCAAGACCGAGTGTATTGGAGCAGTGAAGGGATCTATGTTCCTAACCTTTGCCCAAAAGGAAAAGCGTTGCCATTTACTAGCATAGATCCTTCTGGTGGAAGATCTAAGGGAAGCTACGATATTATCGCGGACAGAATTTGAAATCATTGGAAGCCTGGCTAGGGACGGAAGTGGAGCAACCAAGCTGTGAGGTTGACAGATTGGAGGGATTGGTGCAGCTGCCCTGATTGATGGGTCAAAAGATCTGGCATTGGATCCAGATGCCAAGGCTGCTCCAAAAGGTAGCGATGCAGGAAAGGGAACCATATCTGTCGAGGCCAATAAGGGGCAATGAGGATCATCTTGGCCCTCAAGGTGGTAGCTTTCTGAATTGTTTGTGTGATTAACGGAAAGGGGGGAAAAGCGTAAAAAGTCCCCGAGGCCAATCGTGGACTAGAGCGTCTCTGGGGGGATGGCCTGGAAGGGGGAAGAGTGTGAAGTCGTCGAGGCACTTGCTGTTTTGTGGTGTTGCAAAAAGATTGCAGCAAGGAAACCCCCACTTCCGAAATATTTTGTCCATCACAGATTGCTTGAGAGACCACTCATGAGACATGAGAACAGCTCTGCTCAGCCTGTCCGCTATGACGTTGGATTTCCCGGGGATGTGCGCTGCTATCAGAAACCGCTGAGAAGAGATCGCCCATTGCCAGAGTCTGAGTGCTTCTCGACACAGGGGATATGACCTGGTTCCGCCCTGCTTGTTGATATACCATACTACGGACATATTGTCCATCTGAATTTCAATCGTCCCTAGGGGAAGAGAGTCTTGAAGGGCTTGCAACATCAAAAGCACTGCTCTCATCTCCAGGATGTTTATGTGCAAGTGGCATTCGAAGGGTTGCCATGTGCCATGGACTGTCCTGCCCTGAAAATGTCCCCCCCACCCAATCAGGGAGGCGTCCGTTGTGACTGTGGCGACCCGGGGGGAGGGGGGGGGGGAGTAAAAGGTCTGCCTTGATGGACTTGAGGGGAGACCATCCACCAAGACAGATTTTTCTGCAAGATAGAGTTATTAGGATCTTGTGTGTCATAGGGAGCTATTGGAAGGACCACTGGGAGAAAAGCATCCATTGAAGAAGCCGCATGTAAAAACGGGCAAGGGGAAGGAGCGTGATGGCTGCCGCCATGAGACCTAACACCTTCAGAACATACCTGGCCTGAACTTTGTTGTTCTGAAGAAGGACGTGAACATGACTTTGAATATCTAAGACCCTCTGCTCCGTTAACTTTGCTGAGAGCTGAACGGTGTCCAAGGTGGCGCCTATGAAGGTAATAGACTGACAAGGCGACAAGGCAGACTTTTCGAAATTTAGAGAGATACCTAGTTCTTTGCAAATGTGGATGGTGTAGTCTCTGGCTAGAAGATGTTGACGCCTGGTGGCGGCAGTGAGGAGCCAGTCGTCTAGATATGGAAACACCTGGAATCCTTGACGTCTCAGGTGAGCCGTAACCACTGCCATACATTTGAACACTCGGGGGGGGCTGTAGTGAGACCAAAGGGTAGAGCTCTGAACTGGTAGTGACTGGCTCCCAGCCTGAAGCGGAGAATCCTTCTGGAGCGCCTGTGCATTTTGATGTGATAGTACGCATCCTGAAGGTCCACTGAGCACATCCAATTGTCCTTGCCCAGAAGGGGTAAAATGGACTGTAGCGTGACCATCCGGAACCTTGTTCTTTTTACAAACTTGTTTAGATTGCTGAGATCCAATATTGGCCTCCAGTCCCCTGTTTTTTTTGGTACCAAAAAGAACTTTGAGTAGACTCCAGATCCTAGCTGGTCTGCTGGGACTGGCTGGATGGCTCTCTTTTTTTAGCAGCTTTGATATTTCTAGTGCTGCTTGTTCCCTTAGACTGGGTGGAACATCTGGAAGAGACCCCATTTGAATCATTGGGGTTTGGATAAAGGGGATTTTGTAACCCTCGGATATAATCGACTGCACCCATTTGTCTTGAGTGAGGGAGAGCCAGGCTTGTGGGTACAGCGCTAATCTTCCCCCGACTGCCTCCGAAGGTGGACAGTCGGGCAACACCTCAGGGATGCTGGAAGGGTTCGTCAGAGAGGGTTTCTCTGCTACCCTGGTTCTGCGGACCCCCTCTGCCTCTTGGGTGGCGTCTGTTGTTGTTGTTCCCCCCTCTGCCTCTAGGGGTGAACTGACCTCTTGCGTCAGGCGTGACTCCTTGTGATTTATGGAACCACATTTTTCCACCCTTTTGACCCTTAGGATATGGTCTAGATGGGGTAGAAAAACAGACTCCTACGGCAGAAAGAGTCTTGCCATCTTGTTCGCATCTGGTCAAAGTATCTTTCACTTGAGGTCCAAACAACGCTGAACCATCAAAGGGGGAGTTAGTGAAAGACGCCTTGAAGGGGTCTACGAAGTTACAAAGCCGCATCCAGGCGTGACACCTCAAAGCCACACCTGTGCCTGCGGCCCTACTCATATGAAATAAGCCGCATGGAGGAGTTGACAATAGAATTCAGGGTTCCTAGCTGTAAGTTAATTTTTTTCCTGAGACCCAGCAGCTGATGGATCCTGTAGGACCTCACCCAGTTCTTTAAGAATGTCTCTTTGAAGATGGGTGAAGTGGCATAGGTAGTTCAGCGACCGCATGGCAAAGGTCTCTGACGAGAACATCCGCTTGCCGTACCTATCCATTGTCCTAGATTCCTTGTTAGGCGGATGGATAGGTACTGAAGGATCAGCCAGTGCCTTCTTAGTGGCCGCCGCCGCCACCACCATGGCATCAACTGGGACACCTTTGGATAAAAATTGTTTATCAGAAGGGCTGTTATAAATTTAGAAGGCCTCCGTGGGGTGGGTTCCAACAAGTCAGGGGCCGTCCATGCCTTCCGTGCCACCACTTCCATAAGGGGGTCGAAGGGCGGAGACACCCAGGAGGTGGAGGGTCGAGAACCAAAAGCCTCCAGGTATACAGACTCGTCCTCAGAAGGATTAAGGGAAGACCAGTTCCCCCTCTGTTTAAGGATTTCAAGGATGTCAGAGAAGGAGACATCCACAGAGGGGGACCTTGGGGATCCTTCCGACTCATCCAAGTCGGTATCAGATGTGACGGACTCGGGGGAGTCCACATGTTTCCTCTTACATGTCCTCTTACGCGGGGGTTCACCTGACGGATCAGGGGAAACCTCGGAAGAGGAGGATATTCCCAATGGGGAAACCTGAGGTGTTGGGTCTCGATGGCCGGGAGCGAGAGAGTAGCAAGAGACATCAGCAGGCACTACTGTGGGAGGAGCCGATGGAGCTGACCATAGAGCAGGCACTGGGGCCAATACACTCCTCATGACCTCGAAGACGCCCCTGTCAGGCAGGCTAGAGAGCTCCTGCTCCGAACACCTAGGAACCCCAGCCGGCACCGACAAGGACGGCTCCGAAGCCGATGTTGGGACCGAACTCACCAACGACGACGCTCTGAGAGGGAGAACAGGTTCGGACAAGGGTCCAATGCCACTCGCCCCCTCGGAGCCGGCGTGAGTGTCCAAGCGCCCGGATCCCTCCACCATGGACGAGATTGGAGCAGACGACGGAGCCGAAGGGGAGAGGTATCTGCTCCGATGTCAAAACGGTCACGGCTCCGACTTCTGGGGTAGAGTCGAAGGAGGAATAGTCTGTTGTATGGACGTAGCCGCGGTCTGATGAGACGGGCTATGAAGCATTTGGGCCAGTGCCTGAGACTTTAATAGTCTACTTACCACTCTCTCAAGGTCATGATCGGAAAGTCTGGATGACCAAGAGGAATGGCTCCGATGGCTCCGCTCCGATAGTAACGGAGACTTTGGAGCCGAATGTATGGACTCCAGTGATGGAGATCTGGACCTCTTTCGTGCAGAGGGCATCAGGGTTAATGGAGCCGATGGAGCCAAAGACACGTCGGCTCCAGCCGGAACCGACTTTGAAGACAGAGTCTTAGAGGTATTGGCTCCGGCTGGAGCCAATGCAGGTAACTGCGATACTGAGGTATCGGCTCCAGCCGGAGCCGATAATGTCGCAGGTGATGAACCACCATCCGAGGGCTTAAAACTCTGAGCCGACGGTTTAGGTGGTTTCGAAGGCTTCCCCGGCGCAGGCTTAGCCGGGGAACCTTCGGGCTTTAACAAGCCCCTTAATATCAATTTATTCCTGTGCTCCTGCAGGACTCTAGGGCTAAAAGCATGGCACACTGAGCAAGAGTCCTGCAGGTGCAGGGGTCCTAGGCAATAAACACAAGTGTGACCGTCTGTCAGAGACATCTTCTGACAGCACGAGTCACACTTCTTGAAGCCTGAGACCTTTGTCTCCTTCGACATAGAGAAGTCGAAAGGAAAACCACAAGAGAAAAAAAACACACACACCCTAACAAATAGGGATACAGGGGAACACACAAACAGCAAAGAATCCCTGTGAGGGAATTAAAATAAAACGGAAGGGCCTACGGCCTAACCTGAGCCGGTAAAAAGAGCAACCTCGCTAGCATAAGCGGCAAACGAGATCTGGGTAGTTACCGCCTAGCATCATGGGATACAGGGTTACCTCGAGCCAGTAAAATTAGCTCTCGAGCTTTAGTATAGGCCAAGTCGGAGCCGAGGTTCTGCTCCGAACCCATCCAGCAAGAATGAAGGCGAGATTGACAACTTAACACCTACATTTAATAGAGTGGTGGGCTACTTGAGAAGCGCAGCCCAGTAAAGAAAGGACTAAGGTCTTCCCTTCAGAAACAGAAAGGTCACCACCTGGGAAGCCTGAGAAAGAAGGGCTAAAATATACCTGGTCATATGGGTCTGGTAATTAAGCGCCTGAAAGGCCAAGGTGGCATCAGTATATACTTTCTTGCCCAGCCGTTCCTTGGCCCTACTGTCTTTCTCTGAAGGAAGCAGTTTAGTAGAAGGCAAAAGCTTAGAGGGTTTACCAGAAGAGAAAGACACCACAGAGGGGTCAGCAGAAGGATATTTGTAGAGAAACTTACAGTCATCAAGCACTGTAAAACCTGTCATGCTTTTTAGGGCTGGAGGTTGAGAAACTAGGGCCATAGAAGCAGCAGAAAAGGTATCTAAAAGGGCAGCCAAAACCAGAGGTTCAGTAGAGGGCTTAGGGGACTCAATCTGGAAAAGCTCATAATACCTCTTCTGAATGTCAGAAACCTGACAGCAGTCCCATTAAAAGTATTCCATCATATGAGAAATAGTATCTTCCACAGAAAGTTCCTCAAAGGGAGAGAGTCTTGGATAATACAGTCTTCCTCTTCATAGCTATAATCCCAGGAAGAAGGGATCAGAAAGGAACATGCCAAAGACACTTCTCCAAAATCAAATTCTCATCAGAGGATTCCTGCTCTCTGGGCGTCTTGAGTGAGGTAAAGGACCAAGGAAGAGCAGGTACAGAAAATCCTTAAGAAAGGGTTTCAGTGCCATCAATGCATTAAATAGTCCCTGGCTAAAATCCTACCATTCATGCTAGGGGTCTTTAGGAGCAGGGGTCTTTAGGAGCAGGGGAAATACATTTTTTTCCTCCTTCTTTTAAGAGACATCTACACCCTAGGACATTCAGACCCTTGCCTAGATTCAACTAAAATAGTAAGAATCTCCTAACGAACAGGTATCTGCGGATTTCTCCTCGGACCCTTTGAAATAAGCAATCGAGTTTCCCCCTCAATATCTGGAATGGACGCTTGTAGAGCCTCCGAGGACATGCGAGAAGTCTGATCCATGTCGTCCTCCGATACGGTTGTGGCAGAGGAATCTAATGTAACAACTGGGCAATCCTCTGGGCCTTCATCAACCTCAAAAGAGATGACCGAGGGAGACAGGATAACAGCCGAATCAGACCAGACTCTTTTGGCCTTATTCTTGGCAAGCAGCTGACCTTTGGGACAGAAAGATTCCATCATCACACCCTGCACCAACAATTTCAGATGCTGGTTCTCCAGGTAAATGGATAAGGGCAGACAACTATGTAGGGTCTTAAGGACAAATGCTTGGCAGACAGAACACTGCATATGGTCGTGGGAAGCACCCAGACAGGAGACGCACTGCTTGTGATGATCCTTATGGGGAATCTGTCTCCCACACTGAATTTCCACTTCTGGATGAGATACAAGCCCACAACAATGGAGAGAAAAAAAAAAAAAGGATAAAAAGAAATCTCAACAGAGCACATATCTGAAACGTAGCTTGGTAATCAGCACAGCAGCAGCCTTCAGACAGTCAATGACGACGCTCAGAGTGGAGGCAAATGTCCGTCCGTAGTCACTTTTATGTCCTACACCTTAAGAGAGGAGCATAAGCATAACATAAGACATCTATAAATCCTAAGGCTTTGGTATACTGGCAGGGCATTGGGCTACCCATGGCAGGAAATCCATTTTATGAAGAATACTGCAACAGTGATATCAAGGTCTTCACCCTTAGGTGTTCTACTTTATTCTTACTAAAGTCTATCTGGATAAGTGCACTGCATCAGATATTGGAACAGTTACTATCTCTGCATAATGCCATTATCACCGTTTCTACATTACACAGGGATAAACTCACTATGACCAAATGACCCAAGTTTGATTAGCAGCCTGAGGGCTAGAACAGCTAATAAGAAAGAACGACCAGTTTATCTAGCATGGGAGGAAATTGGTCTGATCTTTGCAATGTCAATACACTGCTGTATGACTGGTATGCCAGCATAAACCACAGAATCAGAGATACAAGTTTTGTATCACTAAACAAGCACAGAAGCAAACATGGATCAAGGAGGTACTGTTGGCTCCAACGGTAATGTGGGTGTACACATGACCCTCTGAGGAATGGGATTAAACAGAAATGCCTCCGAGCTCTGCCATGTGAATGATGCGATGTGGCTTAACAACATGGACATCAAGCATTTCTTAAGCCAGGGGGGCAAAACGGCAACAAAAGTACAACCTTTATGTGCAACTGGCTCCAGCTGGGTGAGGGCAAAGCCAGACTCTGAGGTGACTTCGACAAGGGCATTTTTGGAGGAGCTGTGAGGCAGGACAGGGCACAGACAACCTTCAAGCCTGTCTACAGGATACTTCCCTCTGGTCAGTCACCTCTGTCTGGTGAATGAATGGCCTTCAGACAGAGGTGGTGACTGACCACAAGCAAAAAAAAAAAATTTATCAAAAATATGGCATTATCACTAATCTCTCTATTTAGCAAATTAATAAACATTTCATTGTGATCTTTTGTGAGCAAAAACTGGGTAATATAGCAACCCACAAGACTGCATTTAATGTACTGACTGTTACGATAATACTCAGTTTCTCCCTATATACAGGCATCTAAATTCTGAGCTGGAAGCGAGTCCTTGACATGGACAGATAATGCTTCCATTTGATCCATATGATCAGAAATAGTAAAAAGCCATAAAAACACAGTTTGAGGAATGCATGACATTTCCTTGAACCATATTTCAATGATCATGCAAATCACTCAAGAAAGCTTTTAGGTTAATCAGCTTATTGCTCACACTATCAACATTAAGAAGTACCACACTCACCATAGATTTTGTCAGTTTTGAGTCATCTGGAATTTGTACTACAAAAAAAAAAAAAAAAAAAATACTGGAACAGAACATTTCCTGCCTGGTATCTTTGCACAACAATACCAACAAATGTTAAGTGCTGTGACCAGTGCTTCTGTTTACACAGAAATGTAGGCAGTGAAAGCATAGTAGCTGAAGTTTGAGGTCATGGAAATTAAGTTCCTAAGATGGGTCACAATATGTACATTAAGGGACAGGTGAAGAAATGAGGACCATCAGAGTGGAAGCCAAAGCAGCTCCATATTGCAGAAAAGGTCAAGGAGAACAGATTATGGTGGGCTTGGTTACATGTGCAAGAAACAAGTAATTCTGCAAAACAGATTTGGGACATACAGAAAGCAAACAAGAGGAGACTAGGACATCAAGCCAAGAGATGAACTGTGTAACAGAGTATCAGCAACAGTCAGACATGACTTTCAAAAAAGACTGAAGTGCATCTCTGAATTGTGAGATGTGGCAACAGCTGGCATGACACCCTCAAACCATGTCAAACGGGGAAAAGCAGGTTGATGATAATGACCTGTACACTATAAATGGTGAGGATAAAGGTCACTAGGTATACTGTATGCTGGTGATCTGCACAACTCCTTCCATGATGACAAGCAATGAATTACAGAAAAACACACCTAATGCCTTAATCAACTTTTTTTAGAGGCATGATTGTATTTCTACAGAAGGGAACATTTAACTCAACTTAAATCACTTTCTTTCCCCATACAAGGACTGCTGCATCTTCTGTAATCCCTAAACTACTTAAGTGTTCAATGGTAAGAACACTGTAAATGTTGACCGGTAACATTTTTAACCTATTTACTATTTGGCCCTAGGTAGGCTTCACAGCAATAGTCTCTCCAGCTTGGTTCTCGGCTGGGATGCCCTCTCTACACAGTCTGCATATCCTCTCCATGTCCGTGCAGGTTTTCACAGGTGCTTCTGTTTCCTATCGCATTTCATAGATATACAGTAAATGGGTCAAGGTCTCAAACTGTCCACAGGCATATGTACACGTGTGAGATATGGAAGAAAGCCTGGCAACCTACTTTTGTTTCGCCTTTGCCTTGCAAACTTGGACAGTTGTGGCTATCCATGGGGTCACTCTAGGATTCGGATAAGACTTGCACAGAGTGGAAAGTCACCATGATTTTTGCTTAACAATCTATGTGCAAATCATATTTTACATCCGAGTCGCTTCTGAGAAAGTTGCCCAGTGCAATTTAACCCTTAAGGACTCCCTGACTCTGGAGATGGATAATGCTGGCGTACGAAATTTGTTTTTACTAATAAGAACTCTCTTATACAGAGTTAGCAAGGTGCCCACTGTTGAAGATTTTGAGTGTTTACCATGTTTTAGAAGTCTCTGGTATCATGCGTTTAGAGGTCTTACAGTAATAAGTAGCCAGGACTTCAGCATAAATTAGAACAGAACTCTGCAATTTCCAGATGTTTTTGAGCAACTGAGAAAGTACAGTTGTGTACACTTACCATAAATGTAGATGTTCAAGTGTATTCACTGTTGTAGTCATCACCTGTGGGTTATCCCTGCTGTGGTAGCCCTCAGTCGGCCCGTATACCAGAGTCAATGTTCTTGTGCACCGGCTGCCGTCGCCTGTAGTCTGACATCAGGTCATCAGTGCTATAAAGTAAGTCAGTCAACGTCATTACATCCGTTTTTCTTGCCCTAACCCGTCAGAAGCACAAAGGAAAAGAGAGAAGTGGTCCTGGTGGCTGAAAGCCAACTAAGGAAGCTTATGTCCCCCCCCCCAGAGGAAGATGTTAAATGGGGGATGGAGGGAGGGAAACCAAGACTGCAACAGTGAATACACTTGAACATCTACAGTTATGCTAAGTGTACACAACTGTACTATGTTCTTTGTGTTTCACTGTTGCAGTCATCACCTGTGGGAGGATTCCCAAAGCTGAGGAAAGACTTGGAAGGATAGGTTGAGTCCTACGTATGGATCAAGAGGCCCTGCAGAATTGCAAAGGCAAACCCTGCCCTAGACTTAGAAAAGAGGGGAAGGTGGTAATGTTTTGTAAAGGTATGGACAGGTGGCCGCTTCCAAAATGTCCCTGGTGAGGAAGGCAGTGAAAGTGGAGGTTGCCCTAGTGGAGTGGGTACGGATAGACTTAGGGATGGGTTTTCCATATAGTCTGTAGCAAAAATGGATACAGTGTGAAAACCATTTGGAAATGGTTTGTTTGGAGATGGGCTTTCTCCTTTTCCCCCAGAGGCAAAGCTTACAAGTAGCTGGTCTATTTTTCTGAATGGCTTAGTATGGTCCAGATAGTATCAGAGTTACCTGTGTACGTCTAGTGAGTGTAGGATTCTTTCCCCCTTGCTTTGAGGTTTGGGAAAGAAGGTGGGAAGGTGTATGGCCTGGTTAAGGGTCACATCAAATTCCACCTTGGGCATAAAGGAGAGGTTAGTCCTCAGGGAGACTCTGTCTGCATGGAAAATAATGAAAGGCTCAACAACCATGAGAACTTGAAGTTCAGAGACCCTTTTGGCTGAGGTGATAACAAGCAGGAAGGCAGTCTTCCATGAGAGATATTTCAATTCTGTAGAAGCGACAGGTTCGAAGGGAGGTAAGGTTAGTTTTTCTAACACATAATTCAAGTCCCAGGGTGGCGTGGGAGGCCTTCTGGGAGGCCTGATATTGGAAGCCCCTCCGAGGAATTGCTTAATCAAAGGATGAGAGAAGAGGGGTGGGTCTGAATCATAATGGGCTGAAATGGCAGAGCCATGAATTTTAATAGAGGAGAAAGATTGGCCAATATTGAACAACTCTGCTAAGTAATCCAGGATGAGAGGGATGGAAGGTTGGGAGGTACTACCATCTTTTGATTGTTTTCAGGAGCAGAATCATTTCCATTTTCCTGCATATGATTTTCTTGTGCTGGGCCTTTTGGCCTCTGTGATGATGTCCATGACCTGTTTGCTTAACAGGGTGCCCTTGTTAGTTTTTAGTGTACAAGTCATGCTGAAAGACAGAGTCTGTAGGTCTCGCAGTACCCCCCCCCCCCCGGGTCAAGAGGTCTGACATCAGGGGAAGCAGCTTTGGGGCTTGTAAGGTCAGGCTGCGTAACAGGGGGTACCAATGCTGCCTGGCCAGTCTGGAGCAATGAGGATGGCCCTTGGTCTCTCCTCTCTTAATTTGATCAGAACCTTTGGAATTAAGGGCATAGGAGGTTAAGCGTACACAAAGAGGGAGTTCCAGGGGAAGGTCAAGGCATCAACCTTTCATGCTAGGGGGTGGAACTCCCTGGTGCAGAACCTTTGCAGCTGGTGGTTGAGGTGCAAGGCAAAGAGATCCACTTATGGGGTCCCCCACTCGAGTGATTTGCAGGAAGATTTCTCTGTGGAGCTGCCATTCGTGGGGGTCCAGTAAGTTTCTGCTTAGGTGGTCTGCCAGGGTGTTGTTGACTCCTGGTAGGTATTGGGCTAATAGGTATAGCCCCATGGAGGTGACTGTACGTCTGAGACACATGGCTAACCTGCACAGGGGATAAGATTGGGTGCCCCCCTGTTCGTTGATATACCACATCATCATGGTGTCTGTTTTTATAAGGAGGACCCCTGGCCTGAGATGGCGTTGGAAGAAAGTCAGAGCCTTTTGTACTGCCATAATTTCTTTCTGATTGATGTGCAAGTGAAGTTGCTGGGCATTCCAAAGGCCTTGGGTACACCTACCTGCTAGGTAAGGACCCCAAGCAATGTCTGAGGCATTGGTGGTGATGGTCTGGCCGGAAGGATGGAGGATGAAGGGAAGACCCTTGTTCATGGCATAGACTTCTGCCTACCAGAGAAATTCATCCCTTATACATGGGCTCAGGGGGAGTGTGGTCTCTAGGGACAGAGTTGTGACACCAAAGGTTTTTAAGTACCACTGGAATTTTCTCTTGTGAAGCCTGGCGAGGGGGATAGGGCTTACATGAACTTCCTCGCAGTGAGGTGGCTTCTGGAAGCCAGCTGGGTGAAGTAGAGAGGCAGGAAGCTCTGCTTTTCTGGCGATAGGAAGGCCATTTGGGATGCTGTGTCTAGCACAGCTTCCAGGAAAATAATTTTTCTGGTGGGGTTTTGTTTTGATTTTTTCTCGTTGATGGTGAACCCTAGGGAAGTAAGGAGAGATTTGACAAAGAGAAAGACCTGGAGCAACTTTTCTTTGCACTCTGCCTGAATGAGGCAGTTGTCCAGGTAAGGGTAAAACTGTATATTTCTCTGTCTGCAGAATGCTATAGCCGGAGCCAAGCATAAATACTCTGGGAGCAGTAGATAAGCCAAAGGGCAGTGCAGAGAACTGAGTGTTGATAGCCTGCTCTAAAGCACATTAATTTTTTGCACAATTCCCTGATGGGGATGTGGAGGAAGACAGCTTTTAGGTCTAGTGTCACAAGCCAGGCAGTTTTTGTTAGCATAGGCAGGAGCTGCTGAATTAGCATTTTGAATTTGGGAACTTCCAAGGAGGTGTTCAGTTTGGATAGATCCAGGATGGGGCACCAAGTGCCTTCTTTTCTGGGAAAAAGGAATAGTCTGGAGTAAAAACCTTTTCCTGTTTGATTTGGGGGGACAGGTTCTACGGCACCCTGGGATATTATAGTTTGGACCTTTTTCAATGGCTCTGCCCATTGGTTTGGGGGGAGAGCTGGGAGTTTGCTGAAAAAGAATCTGTATCCCTGAGAAATGATTTTTAAGACCCATTGGTCCTTGGTTATAGAAACCCAATTGTTTTTGAAGAGGGTGAGCCTTCCTCCTAGTTTTTGATGAGTGAAGGGAGGGCAGAGGGGGCAGGGCCAGTCATTGTGAGTGCTTGCCATAAAATCTTGGCTTAGCACTCTCTGTCTTATAAACGGAAGTGGTCCATTGTTTGCGTCTTTGTTGGCCCTGGGATAGGGGCCTGGTTGGCCTGTCCCTGCAGCACTTACCTTGGCCCTGTCTGCTGGGTGCAGGGAAGGCCCAGTGCTTAGAGGGAAAGTTCCTTCTGAATCTGGGAGGTTGAACTTGAAAGAAATCTTTTAATGTTTGCATAGATTTTGCTTTGTCAACCATCTTTTTAAGCACTTCTGCTTTTTCCCCAAACAGGAGCTCCTTGTCTAGGGGTGCATCAATAAGTTTTGACTTGACATGATCAGGGAGAGGGTGTTCCTTCAGCCATGCAGGTCTCCTAACAGATCCTATCACTGCTGCCCTGCTAGAGGCTACTAGGGCATCATATCTACATTGTAATGAGTGCTTGGCCACTTGACAAGCAGAGTGTAGTAATTCTGTCAGCTCCTTTGAGTTGGCACAGTCAGGAGAGGAAGCAATCTTCTGTTTTAATTGTCCCAAAGTGTGCTGTTGAAATTTTAACATATGGAACGGACAATTGAGTGCTCTGATAGCGAAGGTCGCAAAGGTGTAAACTTTCTTACCCCATCTGTCCAGGGCTCTGGAGTCTTTGTCAGAAGGGAGAGGATTCTTGGCAGAACTAGTCTTAACTCCTTTGGGTCCCTATGGTCTGCTGGTCTGCAGCAGGATTCCTATACAGGTATTTGTGAGAATCCAGTACTCTGTAGCACCTGTCAGGTTTACTTGGAGCAGGAGCCAGGGCATCAGGGGCTAAGCTGGACTCATAGAAAACATAATTTACCACTTCCAAAATAGGTGGGATGGCCAGGGGTCTGTGCTGAGGCAGGTCCAGAAACTCTAAGTCTTTTCTTAGACTGAGGGAAGTTTTGAGATTCCCATTGGAAATGTTCCCTGAGGGAATGAAGGGTTTCTCCAAATGAGAGGTCCTTGGGAGGGGTGGCAGAAGGGATGGACTGCTCTGCATCTGAATCCTCAAACAGTTAAAGGATGTTGTTCCTCTTCAAAAGCAGAATAATCAGATTCCTCAGACTCTTGGTCTATCAATTTCTGCAGAAGGATGCCTTTTCCTTTTAGGAGTGGGGGCCTGAGTACCTTGGATGAGGGAGATAAGATCCTCCGCCATTTTAAGAATTTGAGCTTGGGGTGGGGGAGCAGTAGCAAGACGGTGGCTAGAAGCAGGTCTCCTAGGATTGGCCTGGCTTCTAGGCCTGACAGAATCCGTCGGTCTCTGAGAAGTGGTAGTCGGATGCGAAGACGTCAGTTTTTGTCTAGATTCGATAGTGCAAAAGGCTTCCTCGGAAGCGGATGCCTGTGTCACGTCTCCGAACCCAACTGAGGCAGAGACAGCCAAAGGCTTGGAAGATGAAGTAGATTTCTGCGGCATACCGGACTCCGAAAGGGTCTCAGCAGAGGCCTGCATAGATAGCGAGTTGGGCATAAGGGGCTGCGAAAGTGCCTCACTGAATTCCAGAGAACTGACGACCTGCTTAGCAGTAGCGCCATCAGAAGGCTTAGCCTTGTGTGGCCTGTCTCTATCTTTATCTCTACGTTTTTTTGGAATATCCTATCCACAGATTGCTGGCTGACAGAGACCATATCGGAATTCGAAGACAGAACACGAAAATAATTGTCTACAAAAAGAGCTCTACAGCGAATGGTTCTGGCATTAAAGAGGGCACAGAATCGGCAACAAGGGACGTCGTGGTCTGGGCCTAAACAAGTGATGCAGTAAGAATGAAAGTCTTGGTGTGGGGTCTGCTTTCCACAGGCAAGACCATTGTTAACTTTTTCAGACATTGGTTAGAGCAAGAAAAAAGGGTCCCCAACGGGGTACTTAGCTTTAAACATTTTCTGCTGAAATTCAACTTCTGGTAGCGACTGACCGGCACTCGTGCAAACTGCTTCTGCTACGGGCTCCATGGCAAGAAAGACTGATGTAATGACGCCAGCTGCCTTGCTTTATAGCACTGACGACCTGACGTCAGACTATAGGCAAAGGCAGTCGTCACACAATAACACTGACTCTGATATTTTGGCCGACAGAGCTACCACAGCAAGGATAAACCCACACGTGATGGACTGCAACAGTGAAACATGAAGAACATCTTGGCCTCTACATCTATCATATTATCCCCTCTGTCACATGGTGGTAGTATTAATTTTCAATAAGCATACGGCAGCTGTTGCATGACAGCAGTTACCTATCAGCTAGAAGGTTACAACAGCTAACGTCCAATACAGCTAGCAATCCATTCCCTCTGCTGTAGTTAAACCCAAAGCCATAAGCTGGCTCTTCTAACACCCAGTGCCAGTCTACAACCTAGCATGTTCTTACTTCATTTCTTCTTGCTAAAGAGCAAAAAGGTTCAGTGGTTCCATTTCTGTGCCCCACCCCTTGTTGCCTAGCTGAGAAGAGAGAAAAACATCGCTTTCAAATTGTAGCAATTGGCTTGCTACAACTTTTACCACACACAAAGTGCTGAAGTGTAGAGCATGATCAAAATTAATTTCTGCTATGGGAATTCAGAAATGCAGATACACAAATGAATACTAGTACTACACTAACAATAGAAACACATGTCCCAGTCATGACCTCTAACACTTTGGGCCTGGGGCGGCTGCCCCTTTCACCTCACAATAGTTATGCTACATGTTAAATTAGAAAACAATACATTATGGATTATGTACTACATTGGCTACAAGGCCTTATACATGGGGAAGCTATTAAGTACGTGAGCCCTTAGGATTATTAGATATGTTACGATATGCTAAAGTGAAGGCAAATTACATGCTAAAAAGAGGATATACAAAGGCAGCTGAGAAGGGGAGCCAAAAAGACACTTTAAACTAGAGTAATTAAGGCAATTTCATGTGCTCATATTAGGCACAAGAAATGCTCACAGTTGGCAGTTTCCCCAAATACAAAACAGCTCTATTTGGATTAATGGTGCACCATTTACCAAGTACTTTTATTTTCATCAGGAATATGAATAAGACTGAGGTGTACTGTACACAGGCACTGGCACGCATGGGCAAATGTAATGTGCGTAACATGCTTTTTCTTTCAAACAGTAAGCAGCCTGAAATGTTTCTCTTATCAAGAGTGTCTTATCAAAGCTGTTTTTCTGCAGCTACAAGTCATATATGTCATATACAACAGGTGAGTTTTCAGAACAGAAGACTGAGAACAACTGAGAGTTGCAAGATCCATCATGCTTGCAAAGTAAACAATCTGGACTGAAAAGGAATACTCCACAGGACCCTCTCAAAGTTTGGTTCTTTGATTAACTCACTTTCCAACTTGCTGTCTGATCTTTTTTTTTTCTTTTTTTTTTTTTTTTTTTAACAATGATGCATGAAATTTGTATGCATTTTAAATAATAAAAATATTAATCCAACTTTAGAACAAAGTCCAGTGGTTATGCACGTCAAGAACAAAAGATTTTCACACAATGCCCATTTTCCCTTTTCAGACACAGGAGTACAACACATGTGATAACAGTGATGTATGACACAAAACCATACACGACTTACCACCTGTATAACAGTGATGTATGGCAAAAAGCCTTAGCAGAAAATCATGCAATTTAGATTTTGTAAACATTTAAAAGCAAAATACCATTCATGAGCTGTTGTATAAGAACACTATGCGATCCTTTTTCATAACTGTGTAAGATGCAGTTGGCTATTCTTGTTAAATGACCCATATAACCTCGTCGTCTTCCACCATTGGTCCTAAGGGAAGGAAAAAGAAACAGGTCATGTTAAAACAGCTCAACATAAGTAAATACTGCATATCATAATTACTGATCCTCCTACATCTTTTTGTCCTGCTCTCATCAACTAACCCTCATGGGCTTTACTGGCCTATTTGTTATCCACTGCGAGGGAAGATATCTACTTGAAGAGGGATTAGCTTTCCATCAACCACTTATGCTGCTAAAGTAGAAGTTAGAATCAAGAAGTACGGAGCTGTCAATTCTCAGCTGGTGAGAACCATTTCTTCTACACCCCAGGCTGTTTCATTCAAGAGAAATGAGCAATGTATGTCAAGTATAGATAGCCTCACGGTTGTATCCCTGCCACCAATGTAGCCTTACAACATGCCATTTTCTCACACGCTCAGCCAACACACTTTCTGTGCTGCCTAAGCTTAAATGGTCTCCATGTTCCAAAGTCAAAAATAGTCCTCTGCCCGCCTCTGATAGGCCACACTGTCAATTAATCACTCTGGTTGGCTGTTTAGGTGCTGGGTCAGCTAGTCAACCCACAATCACCTGTTTCAGTCAAGGCCACAACTTCTGCACAAAAGCAGCTTCTTTAAGCATCCTAAATATCTTCACCTAAATGTGAAATAAACAGCAGTAGAGAGAGTCCAGCTATGGATGGTAACCACCACAACAGTAGATGACATAATCACTTTCATCTCCACACACACTAAATAAGTTGGGGAAATGTCATTAGATCCTTTTACTTCTCTGAACCTACCAGAATGTGGCAGTAGTTTGGTAGCTATTTCAGCATTTGACAGCAGAATATTGGACTCTCTCTCTGGTATCCAAGTGGGAAGTTTTATTGCAAAAGGTAAAAAGCATATCTGAGTGTTAGCTTCCTCACAAAGCTGAAGGATTTATAGTTGCCTTAGTGGAAAGGTCACCCTGAATTCACACTCAGTTTTAGGATTTCCAGTGGTACATTTAAGATTGTTGTTAGCCGGCGCTTGTTTGTGATTTTTTTTTTTTTTTTTTTTGGGGGGGGGGGGGGGGGGTTGTATGAATTGAGCTGCTTTTCTTAAACAATTTTTAGGTACAGATAAGATATCCAGCAGAAAATGCAGGGATTTACATTAAGTTTAGTAAGCTAATCGGTAACACTTGCTTTAAGGATCATATCCGCCGAGGCTTTGGCAAGCTAATTTAATGAAAGAACCCAATAAAGTTGCAGGGCCTTCCAATGAATAAAAAATGCAGTGTGCTGCAGGGCTAAGTACTGTCCTACCTCCTGTTCAGCATATATTTCTCATATCCACTCTAACGTTTCAGGACTTGCTATCCAACTTTGATGACTATGATCTGGGCACAAATGTCACCTCACATTCCAATACACAGTTACTTCAAGCAAGGACTTGACAATGCCAATTCTTAGTATATGAACAATGGTCAAGCGAAATACTGAGAAATGTATAGTAGTTCTATCTGGCAAGTAGTTCTCCCATCTTCTATCAAAACGACACACACCCTCCAAACTGATACTTTCATCATTAGGACTTATGCTAATAACTAAGATTGCCACCTTTCCCAGAGACAAAAAAAAATGATCAAGACTAAAGCAATTCACCACCATAAACCCACTTCTCCCTTCCCCCTAATAAATGGACACATCACTGGGAGATGGAGCATCTTTTCCCAATCTCTGACCTGACTGCATCATGCTAGACATGTTTTTCTTTATTAAAAAAAAAAAAAGCCAGAGTTTGAGTTTCAACAAACTTCAGCATTCTGTTAATGCTGCTAATTAAAAAAAACTGGAGTCTGTACAGTGTTTTCTAAACAACCCATCATTCTGATTTCTGGACAGCCCAGAGGAGAAAGAAAAAAGGTTGCAAGCCTACTGACCCACTCACTCTCTGTTTCTATACTAGTTCAGAAAACCTATCTTGTCCAACTAGTTTCCAAAATCACTTCAGTTCCTCAGTACTTTATTTTGTTTTCTGAGCATCCAACACCTATGCAGATCCAGACCCACAAATCTTACTCAAACACCAAAGCTAGGGATCTTGCTCAAACACCAGAGGTAGGGATCTCACTCAAACAGATTTATGTCAGTTTATGGAAACAGCATCGTCAAAACCCACATGGTTGAGACTATATGGAAGACAATGTAGTTAATCAAAAAACTTATATAAATCCACACACCACCTGCCAGCAACAGAAACAATGTTTTTGCAGGGGGGCAAGCCCCCCCCCCGTACCCTCCACACCCCCTCCCAGTTATTTACACCAACTCTGCCCTTTTCCCACTGCAGTGCAGCCTCAAATTCCCCCAATCCCTACTGTACAGCAATCTCAGTCAGAATGGTTCAATTAACCACACTGCCAACCATAAGGGTTTCTACAGTCTCCCCTTCCTTACACTCCTCCCTAACACACACCCACCTCACAACCCCCAAGCCACCACCCCCTACCTCCCAATTACATCTCCTACTTGTAGCCAAATTTCCCCTGAACTCTAGTCCTCCAACCCAACCCATTTTTTCAAACCCAAAATACTCCCAACCCCACCGTCCCCTTACCCTTCTCAAACTAAAAAAAAACAAAACTCCCCCTTCTCAACCCTTCGTCCCCATCTCCCACACACCACCTCAATCAACTCTTCCTCTACATCTCCCTCTCTCTCTCAGGTGACATCCACCCTAACCCTGGACCCAACTCCACCAGAAATCTCAGTAACCACCCTAACAAACCCTAAAACCCAAAACCATCCGCCTCGCCACAATCAATGCACAAAGCCTCAAAAATAAAATCCCCAACCTCCACGCTTGGCTTGCTCACGAACAAACCGACATAACCATCTCCGAGACCTGGCTTAAACCTTCCATCACTGAGTGAAATCCTCCCTCCAGGCTACCAGATCCTTCGCAATGACAGAACCCAAAAAAAGGAGGTGGAGTAGCTATTATCTACCTCTCCACCCATACACTAATTCCATATACTAACCCCATCCCTACCTTTTCCAATGCCAAAATGACAGCAGGCTATTTAAAACTTAATTTCAAATCTTTATGCATCAGGTCCATCTATATCCCTCCAGGCAAAAATACCAAAACACTAGAAGACATACTATCCTGGTTTAGCTCCAATACCAAAATCAAAACCTATATCCTTGACATGAACATTAACTGGGCATCTCTTAACTCTGACACCCCATCCCATTCAATCAATCTATACAACTACACCCAACTTATAGACCTTCCAACCAGGCCAAACAAAGATGGCACCTCTGGTACCATCATAGACTGGATATTGACTACCCATCCCAAGCTTGCCTCAAACGCCGGTATACTACCCGATCCTCTCAGCGACCAATACATGCTTTCGTTGACTGCATATCCTCCCCTACACAAAAACATCACCAATATAGCCAAACCCACAACCTAGCCTCCTTCAACCCTGAAATATTCTCAGAATGCCTAAAACACAACGACTGGTCACCCCTAAAAACCCTCCCACTAGACAGTATCCTATTTCAACAAAACATTCCTTACCATGTTAAATCAACTAGCTTCCTTAAATCCAAACGAATCAAAGACAATCCCTGCCCCTGGCTATCCTATGAAACTAAACATACCATGCATCAACGAGACACAAAATGGAAACAATACCAAAAGCAAAACACCGCCAATTCCCTATTAGAATTTAAACTGCGGAACTTAGCCAAAAAATTAATAACTAAAGATCGTAAAACCTATGACAGCAAACTCCACTCTATGTACTCATCAAATCTAAACAATTTTGGAACTCCATTTCCTCCATTCTTCACCCTGGCAATAAAAGCAACCCATGCCCAGACCCTACTCTTACCAGCCTAGAAACTGCCACTAAATTCAACTCATTCTTTATAGATTGCATAGCAAGACTATCCTCCTACTTCCCTGCCCCCCCTCCCCAACCAGCCAACCTCCTCCTACCTCCCCCTTCAGCTTAAAACCCATCCCCACAAACACAATAAAAAGGCTTCTCTCCTCAAGCTAAAACCCTGTCGTAACGCAGCAGACAATCTACCATCCACCTTCCTCAAGCAATCTGCTAAAACCATAGCCTATCCCATATCTATTCTAAGAAATAGATCAATACAGGAATCATACATCCCAACTATCTGGCACCACGCATACATCATCCCACTACACAAAGGCGGTAAAAACAGATAACCAATTTTAGATCCATAGCCATACTTTCCCCTCTCTCAAAAATACTAGAAAAAAACTATCCATGCACAAATCTTGCAATATCTAACCCTGAACAAACTCCTCTCCCATACTCAACACGGTTTTCGCCCCGGCCACAGTACCATGACTGCCCTCCTTTCCTTTCTAGAGACCATCAACCTAGCATGCGACAAGGGCAAATACATATCACTATTTTTAGACCTATCAAAGGCATTTGACACCATCTCCCACTCCTTACTCCTATCCCAGCTCTCTTCTTCCTAGCCTGTGTTCCAAACTTGAATCCTGCTACCAGAGAATTAGCAAATTTGCAACAAACATCAAAAATTCATCTCATCACTGCCAGTCTCTACACACCCTAAAGTGGCTAGAACTCCCCAACTACCTCACATATCTGCAACTTACCACTACCCACAAAATCATCTTCAAACAAGCAGACTGTCCGTCCCTGGCCACAGCCCTAATACCCTACACACGCTGCTGCTCCCTATGATCCAAGAGCCAAAATCTCCTACAAGTGCACAAACCCTCTCATCCCCCTAGCCAACTACTACTACTAGCCTGCACCGTAGCTAAACAATGGAACTCTTTCCCCTCTCCACTACGCAACATCTAACCACAACAACTTCAAGACCTACCTGCTCTCACACCTGTCCTCCAAATGGAAATGCCTTTCTCATGTTCCTACCTAAGCAACCCCCAACTCATAAGATCCTATACCCTTCTCTGTGAATGTTGTAAACATTTCTTTTTTTCACAGAATACTCAAAAGATACATTACTATCAAATGTGTATTTTCTTTGCCAGAATTGTTTTAAATGTGCATATATTGATTACCTATCCACTAGATAACCTCCCTTTCTTTTGCAATGAATGTTACACAGGAAAGCCTATAGACTACTATAATGTTTTTTTATACTGAATACTTCTGTAAATATGTAACCTCTCATTATTCTTCATTTTCTTTTTCAATGAATGTTACACATGAAAGCCTATGGCTTACTATAATATTACTTTAATGTTTCTGACTGAATTTTGTCTATTATGCAACCTCTCTTTCACTATTAATATAACTTCTTGTGGAGCTTTTATCCCCGGGCATCCACTGAAAATGGATCGCTATGACCCAGCGGACTCTTGCGGTCAACAAATGCAAATGAAATACAGTGTGACCCTTTGGCCAACTGACAAACCCCAATCAAACACCAAAGCTAGGGATCTCAAATTTCACAAACAATTGACTCAGAGAGGTGCTTAACCCAAAGCATCCCATGTTTAAACAATAAGCTCCCACTAAATGTCAAACAAAGCAGTAAGCCATCCATTTTCAAAGTCAGTCATAGTAGCTGGATGGGATAAATTCTTTAAGTAGGTATCCTACAAAGCCCTTAAAAATAAAGGAGGTGATGACTAGTGAATTATAAAGTAACTCAAGGAGTTTATTTGGTTAAACTTTTAAAGGTCTTAATGACTAGCCTCATATCAACCTATACACCAATAAGATTTCTACACTCCTGTAAAACTCTACACACGAAATAAAACATTCATAATCAAGTTCTTGCAGTAAGGCTAATATCCCACTTATTTAGAGTTCAAAAGTAACTTTATTGTTATTTAGATCTACACACGTGCAGATTAAGTAAGATTCCGCACAATCAGCTCATCAGGGGGCAGACAAAAAGAAATCACATACACAGAAAAGACAATTTAAAGCATATAATACAACCACCATCTTACAAATCAACTCTACACTTCCAGCTATATATATTCCTAGAACCACATACTTGTTAAGGTACTAAAAACACACATCAAACAGCAAGATTCAAGTAACGGTATTGCACATGAACCATGCATCACATTATGGGTGAACAAGCACATAGAAGTAGCAGCTGAAGAAAAAATATTGCACCTGGGTTAGCAGTATAAATTATAATAGTTGTCTGGGCTTAATAAATAATTGATAAAATAATACCTCTCAGTGAATGTGAAGTCCCAACAATCTGAGCTGTCAATGACTAGACAAAGTTACAAGGAGCAAACTAGAGAGGGAAAGATGATAGACTGGGAGGACGCCAATAATTTATTTGGACTGCAGGTTAGAGACTGCCTTCCATATCAAGGACTGATAGAGTATAGGCAAAGAGAAAGAAATAAGGGAGTTCTAAACTGAAGACCAGCAGTGATAGTTTTCAATAGAATCTAGAACAGAAGCCGACATTAAAAAAGGAATTAGTACAGCATATAAAATTATTGCATAATAACTACAAGAATCAAAGGAAGTTAGAAAAGGATTGGCAATAGAGATTGGATAAGCAATTGACAAATAAACAATGGGAGGCTATATGTATGTCTCCCAAATATGCAACAAAATGTAGAAGATTTAGGATTGTGCCTGGAAATGTTTGCATAGACATTTCTATACCCTGAGTAGATGACAGAGAATTTCTCCTCAGACAGCAAATGTTGGAGGTGTGACAGGGAAGAAAGTGGTAATTGGGAACATATTTTCTGGGAGTGCAGTGAATTGGCGGACTTTAAGGATTCGCTTCAGGATGCACTGTCAGATGCTGGGTGGCAGATTGTTCTGATGAGGGAGATAATTTTTTTGAGCTATGATACAGAATCGGAATTGCCTAGACATGGTAAGGCCTTGCTGTGTCTAATAATGGTTGCTGCCAAAAAGCAATTACTAGAAAATGGAAATCAAAATCTAAACTAACTATACTAGAAGTAGTGACTATAGTAACATAGATAAAACAACTGGAACGGAGATCTTTAGAAAAATGCTGGAGCAAACTACATAGGAAAAAAATGGGAATTGTGGGAACAATGCATACAAGGGAGGAATGAGGTTTAAAAGGCAGCATGACTTAAATGAGCTATGTAATGTTTGAGTGAGAAAATACGTAGACTATAAGTGATGTATAATGTTTGCAAATGGGTGTGTGTCAGTGTGGTCTGTGATGTAAAATGCTTGCAACTAGGACTATATCGGCATGGCTTGTTTTCATTTATATACATGTACCATTGCCTATGTAGTAGGTGATGGTTTAATAAAGATCTTTCTTGCTTTTAAAAAAAGGCAGGAAATGAATAATTTATGGAATATTGTTTAGGTTATATGATACAATATATATATATATATATATATATATATATATATATATATTGTAAGTATAATGTTTATGTTAATATATTTTGATTACTTTTATATGTAAATTTGCCTATATCACAAGTGATAATTCAATAAAGGTGTTTGGGGGGGGTTATTTCTTGCACACCAGGCAATCAGTGCGTTAAACCTCTTCTCTGTATGCACTCTCGCCCTCTCTACTGATGAGACCCATGACTGGGCGTCGTCCGCAACTTGATGATACGATTTGTATTGAAGTTTGCTGGGCAGTCATAGATTAGGATAGTAAATAATAAGGGGCTTGAGAAAGCAACGCTGAGGAACACCTGTGTTGAGTGTCATGCTCCTAGAAGTATTCTTGCCCACACAAACCTTCTGTGGCCTGTTAATCAAAAAGTCCAGGATCCAGTTGCAAAGGTGTTTGCTGATGCCCAGATGTACTATCTTAATCAACTGCATAGTGGCAACTGTGTTAAATGCTGAGCTAAAGTCAATGAACAGCATTCTCACATAGCAATCCTTGCTCTCCAGATGCTCAAGAGCAAGATGCAATGCGATCACAATTGCATCAGCCATGGATCTGTTTTCTCTGTAGACAAACTGCAGTGGATCGAAATTTGATGGTAGTTCCACAGACAGGTGTTTCTTGACTAGCCTCTCAAAACATTTCATAACTGTGGATGTTAGTGCAACAGGCCTGGAATCGCTCAAGCTGGAGGGTGAGGCTTTTTTGGGTAGAGGGATGATATTCATTACTTTGAAACATGAAGGGAGGGACCCTTGGTAGGCCAAGTGAGGTGTTAAATATATCCATGAGTACTGAATATAGTTGGTATGCACAGCTCTAACACCTTATCCATGATACTATCTGGAACGGCCACCTTTCTGGGATTGACTTTCTGTAGCACACTTTTTACTTTCATCTGGCTATGGCTAAGTACTGCATCATACTGCTCTGTGTGTAATCTTTGCACAGTTATGCTGTTCCTCTCCTCAAATCTTCCAAAAAAAGGTATTCAGCCTGCCTAGGAAGTCAGTGTTATCACATTGTGCAGCTCTCATTTTATAGTCCATAATTTGTTGTATACCCTGACATAACTGTCTGGTATTCCTCGTGTCCTCAAAGTGGTTTAGTATCTTCCTTGCATATTCCCTCTTAGCCTCTTACACCTTTCTTCAGATTTGCCTTGCCACACTTAAGGCTTCCCTGTCATTTGCCCTGCCACACTTAAGGCTTTCCTGTCATTTGCCCTGAATGTTGAATTTCATGCCTTCAAAAGATCATAGACCTTACTTGTAAACCATGGGGCTTTTGGTTAGCTCTTGTGATGATCCTTCTGATCTCTGTGACATCATCGATGCATTTTATGATGTATGCCATCACTGCTTCGGTGTACTCATCTAGGTCGATGTGCTGGTCTGTTGTGGCTGCCTCTTTGAAAATGCTCCAGTTAGTACACTCAAAACAATCCTGGGGAGTTGATAATGCTCCCTCAGACCAAATCCTGATTTGTTTCACCATGGGTTTCTCCCTAACCAGAGCAGGTTTATAAGCAGGCATCAGCATGCTAAGAAAGATGACCTGAGCTCCCAAGGTGTGGATGACGCACTGCTTTGTAGGCTTGTTTTTACTGGTGTACACTTTTTACATGGTACTCCTACCCCTTGTTGGAAAGTTTACATGCTGGTAGTAATGGGGGAGTACTGACTTCAGATCAGCCTGATTAAAATCACCAGCTATCACATGAGCAAACTCAGGGTGTTTATTTTGCATGTCACAGGTAGAATGGCACAATTTTGGGAGTGTCTCATTTGTATTAGCAGTAGGTGGGATATACACTACTGTTTATGCAGATTCCATTTATCTCTCTATGAATTTCATTGGAAGTGCGTTTTTTAAGTGGGGTTTTTAAAATTTGGGAGTAAGTGTCATGTAATTTTTTAGTCTGAAGAAGCTGGAGAACTGTTTCCAGCGAAAGCGCTTACAATAAATTACATTATTTTTGAAATGGACTGGGAGTCTCTCATTTTGTGGATTTTCTTGGTTTTGCCGTTAGTTGCTGGTTTTATCTCTCTAGAAATGTTAAAAGGTCTACATTTTATAGACAAACTACAGATTCTCAGAGCAGTGAGACATAACGACCACATAGTTACTGCACCATCTGTTATTAACATAAATGCAGGCTACTTCTTCCCTAGCCTTTACACATACACTGCTTGGCTTCTGTCTGCATGATACAGTGTGAAACTTGTTTAAATTAACTGCATTGCCACCGATATTGCTGTGCAGCATACCTCAGTAATCATAATTAAACAAATGTCTCACCTTGTTCTTTGAAGAGAGTTCCATCCTTAAGTAATCCATCTTGTAAACAGAACACACATTTGCAAACAGTTTCGAGGGCAGTGCAGACCTGGGAGGGTTTGCCTTTAGTTTAGCAGCAGTACCAACTCTACATCCTCTTTCTTGTTCTTTCACATCTCTCTTCCTTTTTTTACTTATCCAGCCTGTTCCAGCACCTCCCATCTCATGTTTCAGGCACTTAGCAGCATGCAGGGTTAAAATCCTCAACTTGTAGAGATCAGAGACTGTAGTAGGTCTCACCGACTCTGCAGACAACAGAACAGCAGTCCAGCAGCATGACAATATAGTATGCTTGATTTCCATCAGTTTCTGTATACTGTAAACTCCTGCACTTTCATTTAAGAGCCCAGAAACAGGTTTTCTTGCATTTTTGAGTGAAAAAGAAATTCCTGACGACCCGATGCAACCGCTGCCACACAGGGCGCCATTTCTTTTTTTTGATTTTCTGATTATTCCCTCCTCTTGCCAGTGTACTGAGCACACTTTGTAAGATGGGAAACAAAAAGACACAATAAAGGACATATGCTTGCGCAACAGGCAGAGAACTCCCAACAGCAATAGACAATACATGGACAGCTCTATTCGCAGGTGAACAGTTAGCACCCAATAAGTAATTCACAGGCCAAATGTTATGCCAAGAAGATACAGATGATAACAAGATGAGGTGTATTTTCTACTGTATTTATTACTGAGAAAATACAAAAAGGTAAAATAAAAAAGCTGAAAGACACAACAACAATAAACTGACTTTCCAAGATGGCTGCACACTGTGACAGCTTTATTTGACCTCCTCCAGTGTTGAAAGTACAAACTGTGAAATTGTCAGGTGTGTTGCCAGCAAAAAGAAATTTGGAGAACGTGAGAGAAAATCATCCAGAAAGAAAAACTTTGGCTAGAAGAATCTTGCAGTTGTTCAGTAAAACACATCCAAGTTTCAGTTTTGGTACATGAGATGGCTTCCAGTAAGTTAAAGGAAAATGATCAAATGCAGTTGAAGAGGTTTAAAATAAACAGTGAAGGGATATATCAATTTAAATAATAAAAGGTTGGGGGGGGCGCTTTAACTAGCTATTCAGATTATGTAATAAACATGCAAAAATCAGAGGTTAAAATGAAGAAAAATCTAGCTAAGCATGAGGTTTCTCAGGAAAAGACATTTCAAAAAATAGAGTTAGAAGACAGAGGAGACAGGGAAAAACAGAGATTTTCTTCTGAACCTGAGAACCTGGAAATAGACTGCATTAATTTTAAGAAAGTACAAATAAACAACTGTACTGGTTTTAGAAAGCATGACTTGTTATCTGAGAAGGCACAGTCGTATGCTCCAAATCTGGCCAGGAAACAGGGGTCCCTCTTTGAAACATCTAAAATCCATAACATCTAATTTCATAACATTGAGACCAGAACATCTAAAACCCATAACAACGAATTTCATAACATCTAACAGTACAAATCACGTTAAAATAACATACCGTCTACATATAATGACACCAAATTACCACACACACTTTTTACTACGTTTCTGCAGGGGGGCTTGATGCAGTGGGGTTAGGAAATTAACCTTTGCCCATTGTAGTGTGATCTTGGAGTTTGTATATTTTAATTTACAGGGGGTGTGGAGGCGGAGCCCCCTACATGGGGAGGGTTCTAGAGGGCTTGCGCCCATGCAGAAACGTAGTAAAAAGTATTTGGTAATTTGGTGTCGTTATATGCGGAAGGGGTGCTATTGTCTTGTGATCTGTAGTTAGATGTTATGAAAATCGATGTTATGGGTTTTAGATGTTTCAAAGTAGACCCAGAAAAAAAGCAGCCAAAGACCAGAAATAGTTAAGCAATAATGGTGGATTTACCCACGGCCAACCATGGGTAAAATCCAGCATTGCCCATACCCAGCCGTGGGTTATTGCTATTATACAATTATATTATTTAAGAAAAAAATACTTACTTTCCTTAAATAATGTCTTTGTATAATGAGTCCGTGGTGCCATTCCACATTTTGCAGGTATCCTGGGGCTTATTTTGATGTACTGCGGATGTGTATGGGACTTGTGTTCCCATGCTAATGCAGTACATGAATGGTGTGCAGAGGTAGCAATGGAGAAAGGAAGATATCCGTTGTTGTTGCTGCTGCTTTTTTTTATATATATATATATATATATATATATATATATATATAGTGAATATAAAAAAGAAACCGGGAGACTTTTTACGTTTGGGAGAGGCGGGACAGACAAAATAAAAGGATAATCAGGTAAGTTTAAGTTTTGCAGAGCGTACCTGATTATCCTTTTACTTTTGTCTGCATTGTCTCCCTCATAAGTCTTCCGTTTTCTTTTTTCATTCAAAAAAATTAAAGTAAAAAAAAACAATATATGAGATACACTAACAGGAAAAAGTCAGGGCGACTTGACCTTCTTCCATTGGTATATTCTCGGATTTACAATGGCAACGCTGGTTGGGCTGGCCAATCAGCGCACTCACTTTTGAATATTAATGGACAGTCACTGTATAATAAGTATGTAGTCATACCAGCACAGACTTGTTGGTGACAAAGTGGCAAAACAGAAAGTATTAAAAAATTAGGGACAGCAAATGGTTTGAGGAAAATGATTTTTCACTGTACACCAGGCAGAAGGAAAAGCAAGTTTATCCCAAAAATCAGGAAGCGTTGAGAGGCAGTTGTGAGATTTAAGCAACTGTATCCAGTTGCTTCCAGAATATTTATTCCAGGAGGACCAAAAGACACTTTTGATGCAGAACAGGGTAAAAAAAGTTTATCCAACAAAGAATGAGCCAGCAAGCAGAAGGGGCCACTGCTTTTCATTCTACTTACAATAACACATCCCAGACACATGCACTCACAGACACGTATGTTGCCAGAGAAACCTCTGCCAGTGCTCCAAAGGAAACTACTCAAGAGACAAGTAAAAGCAGAGAAGCTTACTAGAAGACTCAAGAGTGCATCATACTTGAACCAGAGACTGGTGTTGGCAGGAGATGATTTTGAAGATGACCAGCAAATAGAGAAACAGAGACATGTGAAATGTGGACAAAAATT